>NW_027553244.1:0-42939 GCF_045843805.1 Urocitellus parryii | reverse complement strand
GTGCAGAGGATTTTTTAGTTTGATTCATCTTGTTTATCTGTTTTTGCTTTTGTTTTCTAAAATAGGGGTCTTGTCTAAAAAATCTTTTCCCATTACAATAGCCTTAAAATGTTTAAAAATAAAATTTTATTTTTTTCAATTAATCCCTGGTTCTCCTGCATGGTAAGCAAGCATTTTACCACTGTGCTACACCCCCAGCCCATTTAATCCACTTTGAGTTGATTGTTTCTGAGTAAAGAGCCACAGGGTTCTAGTTTCATTCTTTTTCCTGTGGATTCCCTACCCTGTTTTCCCAACACCATGTATAGAAAAAAATGTCTTTTTTTTAAGAGAGAGGGAGAATTTTGTTTAAGATGGACACAACACAATGCCTTATTTTTTTATGTGGTGTTGAGAATCGAACCCGGGTCCCTCCTGTGCTAGGCGAGCGCTTTACCACTGAGCCACAATCCCAGCCCCAAAACTGTCCTTTTTCTACTGTACATTCTTACACCTTTTTCAAAAATAGGCTGCTGTAGGTGTGTGGGTCGAATTCTATGCTCTCTGTTCTGTTCCATGGGTCCATGCTTCTGTTTATAAGTCAGCACCATGCTGTTCTGATTACTCCAGCTTTGTCCTGTATTTTGAAGTCAAGTCATGGAACTCCTCTTGCTTGGTTCTTTTCATTCAGGATAACTGTGACTCTTCAGGAGCTTTGTGGTTCCATAGAAATTTTAGGATTGTCTTTTCTAGTTCTGTGAAGAATGCTCTTGGTGTTTTGGTAGGGATTACATTGAATCTGCCGATCTTGTTGGGTAGAATAGACATTTGAACAATATTGGTTATCTTTTTATTTGTGTGTGTGTGTGTGTGTGTGTGTGTGTGTTATTTTCAATTTCTTTCCTCATTGCTTTATAGTTTTCATTTTAGAGATCTTTTACCTCTTTATTTTAATTTGTTCCAAGGTTTTATATTTTTTGCAGTTATTGTAAGTAGTATTGTTTGCTTGATTTCTATTTCAGATGATTTGCTATTTGTATATAACAACTCTAATAATTTTATTTTTTGTATCTTGCAATTTTGCTAAATTCATCTATTACCACTACTAGTTTTGGATGAAGTCCTTGGAGTTTTCTAAATGTAACATCAGCTCATCTGCAAACAGTGAGAATTTTATTCCTTTTTTCCCAGTTTGGATGCCCTTCATTTTTTCTCTTGCCTGATTGCTCTAGCAAGCACTTCCAGAATTCCATTGATTAAAAGTGGTAAAATGGGCATCATTCTTCTGTTTCAGATCTGAGAGAAAAAACTTTCAGTGTTTATCCATTTGATATGATGCTTGCTGATGGCTTATTTGACACACCTTTTATCATGTTGAGATGTATTCCTTCTATACCTAGTTGTTCAGCATTTTCATCATGAAGAGATGTTGATTTTATCAAGTGCATTTTCTACATCTATTATATCGGTTTTGCCCTTCATTCTGTTAATGTGGGATATTACATTTATTGATTAGATAGTGTTGAACCATTATTGCATCCCTGAGATGCATTCCACTTGGTCATGTTAAATAATCTTTCTAGTGGGCAATTGAATTTAATTTGCTAGTATTTTGTTCAAGATTTTTGTATCTTTATTCATCAAAAATATTAGCTGTGGGGGCTGGGGCTGGGGCTCAGCAGTAGCACACTTGCCTGGCATGTGTAAGGCACTGGGTTCGATTCTCAGCACCACATATAAATAAATAAATAAATAAATAAAAAGTTTTATCAACAATTAAAAAATATTCTAAAAAAATAGCTGTGGATTAGTTTTTGTGTGTGTTGTCAGGTTTTGGTATCATGGAATTGCTGGCTTCATCAAATGTATTTGGAAGAATTTCTTTCTCTTCTATTTTTGGGAATTACTTAAGGAGAACTAGGAACTGTTCTTCAAATATTTGGTAGAACTTTTAGCAGTAAAGCTCTCTTGTATTGGAATTTTCTTTTCTGGAAGGCTATTACTACTGATTCAATCTTGTTACTTATTATAGGTCTGCTCAGCTTTTTTATTTATTTATGATTCAACCTGGGTAAGATATATATGTGTAAGTGTTCAGGAATTTTTCCATTTATTCTAGGTTACCAAATTTTTGCAAATAATAACAAACATGGGTATCTTTGTTCCTAATAATCTCAAATGATCCTTTGTACTTTTGTGGTGTCAGTTGCAATCTTTCCCTTTTCTTGTCTGAATTTGAGTCTTCTCTCTACTTTGCCTAGTTGTCTAGCTACTGACTTTTCACCTGTGTTTAGTTCTTTGAAGAACCAGCTCCTTATTTCATTACTCTCTCATGCTCCTTTTTAGTCTCTGATTCATTATTTGTGCTCTGCTCTGAACTTATTATTTATTTCTTCCTTTCCACTAATTTTGGTTCAGGTTTGGATACCAGATGTTTTTAATACACTTGATAAACAATAATCTCCCAGGCTTTCTTAAAAATCACAGTGGACTGGTCATTTTTCTGGCTTTTCTAGTATATCTAACCTGGCATATACAATTTTATGAACCACAAAGCACATACTTCTGATTCCTTCCTTTACTACCTTTCTTCAAACTATGAATTTTTCATTTTATTCAGATTACAATATCACTTTCCAACCTAAAAAGGGCAATCTCCTGGGACAGTAGTGCCATCTCCTAACAGTCAAGCTAAAAGCTATGAACCATAATTATGAACTCTTTCTCATGCAGCTGTGATCCCATCCTCACTGCACCCACCATGACTCAGCATGCACAGTCCCTTCTCCTGCGTCTGATCGTCCTCTGCCAGGCAGGCCCTTCCCTCACAGCAGGCCTGGCACTGCCATTGCCAGGTGATGTTCTGCTGGGTGTAGGCATCTTTCAAAGGGCAGAGGGGAAGTGGGCCTCCTCTTCAAAGGAGGGGAACATGCCCAACTTAAACAGGTGAAGCAGAGAGCTTGGGAAGGGTCATTCTTGGTCTGCCAGCTCAGCCCTTCAGAGGGATGGGGAGGGGGTGCCTAAAGGGTCCTTTCTCACCAGCCCAACCCTTACTCGCCCTTTTCCCTCACAGGCACTCACTCCCTTCACTATGACTTCACCATCAATTCTAAGGCAGCACCTGGACAGCAATGGTTTACAGTCCATGCCCAGGTGGACCAGAAGAATTTTTTCTCCTATGACTGTGGCATGGACAAGGTCAAATCCTTGAGTGCCCTGGGAGGGAAAGTGAGTGCCACAGTCACCTGGGAAGAGCCCAAAATGTCACTGAGAGATATTGTGAATACGCTAAAACAGAAACTGGCTGACATTAAAGCAGAAAATGACATGGCCAGAGGTATGTAAGGATAGTCCAGGGATATGAGAGAGCTGATATTGGTTGAAGGAAATTGATTGTGTGCATATATAAAAAAAAAGAGTTAGATGTTGGTCCCTCTAAAAGCCCAGACATAACTGTTTTGGAGGACAGAACACAGCCAGATTAGAAGGAAAACAGGGAAGGTGGTACTGGGTTGGACAAAGGATTTGTTAAGAAAGGAGGCTGATTTCTCTCTGATGGGGGCAGGTCTGAACACCCTGGAGGGCAGGATGTGTTGTCAGCATAAATCCAACAGCTCCTGGAAGTTTGGCTTCAATGGACAGATGTGGCTCCTTTTTGACTCAGACAACAGAAAGTGGAGAGAGATACATCCTGGGTCCAACTGGATGAAAAAAATGTGGGAAAATGACAAGGAGGTGACTGAGTTGTTACACAGGTCCTCGATAGGTGACTGTAGAACCTGGATTCAGAATTTGAAGGAATGGGAGGCAGAGTTGGAGCCAACAGGTAACTGGCAGGAGGGGGAAGAAGTGGGATTCACATGAGATGCTTCTACGTGTGTGTGTGTGTGTGTGTGTGTGTGTGTACAATCCATCAAGCATGAGTCAGACCTGGGTTAACATTCATAGGTATAGTCTTCCTATCTTTTTCCCTTCTCACCTCCTAATGCCTCTTTTTTAGTGCACATTCTTTTGGTCTGACATTTGCTCGTCTCTTTTTGGAAATTCCTCTAAATCACTTCACATGTCAGCTCCTGAGACCCTTCTCCACCAACATCCTCATGGGTCTCCTCATATTCTGCCACCAGGAAGGATGAGTTGTATGGTCACCCAGGCTTCTCCCATTAGCTGTATGAGCCCCTTAAAGACATGGCCCGTTTCCTGTCTCCCTCATTTCTCAGGACCTGTCACAGCAGCTGCTACATAGCAGAGATCTAGGAACTATCTGCCTTCCTGAATGACTTGGGGCAGCAGGATCTAAGCAGATATGTCCTCATATTTTGGTCTGAAGAAGGGCTAATACTCTTATGTTTTCATTTCAGGACCTTCAACCACCACCCCAAACACAGTAATTGCGAAGTCCTCAGCCAGTACCTTTAATCACTGGAATTCAGTACCTTTAATCACTAGAATCCTCATCATAGGATGCATCATAATTTTTTTCTCACACGTATTGTAGGCAGATTGAAGAGAGGGATGGGGGAGATGGGGAAGCAATGAGGACAGGAAAGTGAATTCCCAAGATCCTAGTCTGTACCTTGACTGGTCCTTCCCATTCTGAGGTGAGACAGAAGAATCAGGCCTCCTGTCACTGGAAGCAATAGCTTGACCATGCTCAGGCCTGAGTTCTGAGAAATCCTCCCTGTCAGGGCCCATGGGAAAGAGGAGTGGCCATACCAAGGCAGCCTGTGGGCTCTAAAGGGTTTTAGCTTATGCAGGTCTGATTCAGACCAGATTTCTATTAGAGGGACACAGTGGGGCATGGTGTGGAGATAAAAGGAACACAGGAAGGAAATACCCAATCCTGGAAGATGGCAGCATGGTATCTCCATTTAATGTGTACAGAGAAAGGGACTTCATACCCACAGTCAAAGAAGAGGGTCCTGGGACCTCAGTCCTGGCTCAGTGGTAGAGTGCTTGCTTAGCATGTGTTAGGCACTGAGTTTAAACTTAAAATCAAGGTATTATGTTCATATGTAAAAGAGAGGGAGAGAGAGGGTCCTATGGCTAACACCAGGGTAAGGCGCAGGGAAGGCCTTTCCCAGCCCAACCTGGAAGGCTGGAGTTCAGGGCTGCATTCCGACAGGAGGCTCATTTCCAGAAGCTGAGTTGAAAACAGAGTGGAGTCTGTTCAGGATGAAGGCAGAGGATGCCAGCTCTCTGGGGACTCCTACAACTCCAGGATTGGGCTGTGGCCCTGGAACCCAGCCTCCTGCAGACTCCAGATCCTGAGCCAGCTCAGCAGCCTCTGCCTTGAGCAGGGCCTCTGCAGAGACTGGTGGGGCTGAGCAGCTGCTGGAGCCTGATGCTCCAGCTGACTTAACCAGAGTGGAGGGAGTAGGCAGGGCCAGTCACTTTTAGAGCTGTGCTGCTCCCAGGTAAGGAGAGGTTGAGGGAGAAGGGGGAAGAAAGATGTCATCTGCAACCCCACCCAAAGTCTGGGAACTAGGTTCCATATCCCCTCTCTTTGGCAGGACTCTCCGCATCCCCAGGTCCTATGGACCCTCCTATCGGGGGAGGAGCAGACTTCCAGTCAGGGAGCAGATCCAGTCATTAGGGCTTCAGTCCTGAGACCAAAGCCTATAGCAGGGCAGGAACTGATTCTGGCCTGTGGGAAAGAAGGGAGGAGGGGATAGAGGCTGTTGGATCCTTGGGTAATGGATGGAGGGAAATACATGACCCAAGCTGAGCACCCAGAAGAATTGAGATAGAATTTCTTCAGAGAGTTGAAGTAACACCTGTTTCTTTTCTAAAGGTTCTCCCAAGAAACTTCTGAAAATGTGATTCAGTTAAATAACTGGCCTTACTGGTCTTCTGCCAGTCTACTCCCTGCTCTTCCTCCATAGAGCAGATGAAGATTGAAGTACAAATCCAGAGGCCTCCAGCACATCATCACGTATTCTAACTTAGCCTACAGCTCTCCGTTCAGATCCAGCATGGGTGAGGTACCCATGGGAGAGATGGGCTGGCTGTGAAATAAAAACTGTGAAAGTAATCTATCAAGAAATAAATACAAAACGGCAAGAATCATATTTTCAAAGCAGGGCATGACCTGTTGGTAAAGTGCTTGCCTTGCACAAGGCCCCGGGTTCAATCCCTAGCACCACAAAAAAAAAAAAAAATTATATGCATCATATTGTTAACTTTTAAATAAGCCAGTGTGTCTTAATTGTCTTTTAGAAATATAGTTTACTTTGCAGTGTAGAGAGTAACATAAAATTTTATAACGTATTTATTTAAATATAAAATATTAAATGACACCATTAATTTCCAATTAATTTGTTATTATTATATAGTTTAAGAGCTATTGTTGTAGAAACTTTTGTTTGAAGAACATCAGCTTAGTAAAATGTTCTTTTAAATCTTGTACTTTAATGACGTGTGTATTTTGGAAATAAAGATACAATTAATATGTTATTAATAATTATCATAATTACACTGATTTTTTATATTAACCAAGTTTAGCTTTTAAAGAAAAATTTGAAATATGGAATGTAATGTGGTACTTTTAAAATAACAGTTATTGTTTAATCAAAATGTTATATACCTTAAATCCTTTAAAACTAGTGTTTTTTTTAAAATAATAAAACTCAACAGACATAAAAAATTATTTTATTGGAATGAGAGTAGATTAATATTTTCAGTATTTCTTATTTCTTTTATCCTTTAGTTAGAATGCCCAAGTAATAAAATTCTGTGAAAAGATCTTATCTATATTGGTAAATAAGCCTCATGTCAGAACCTTAGCAGGATTTAAAGAGTAAAAATCTTTCAATAACTTCAGCTGATTGTGTTAATTTCATGTAACCAATTTAGCTATATGTAAACATTTTGAAAATTATTTTGTACATATTTTGTTTTAATTTACTGAGACATTTATAGCCTTTCACTTTACTAGGTTAAATTTTTCTTAAACCTTTCTATATAAATCACACCTGATAGAAGTTTAACTCCCAGCCCCTTGGTTCTCATGAGGACATAGAGAATAAAGGAATTTTAGATCTTATTTTATATTAACCAAATTACAAACACATCTAAAGTTTAAGTATATTTTAGTTAATAGGGTCTGATGTTTTTATATTTAGTAGATGATATTTTAGCACCCAATGGATGACATTCTAGCACTCTAACCTTGCAAATCAATAAGTACCTCTTTTAATAAAGACATATAATTACTCCCCTTTACCTTAAATGTATTTATTCTTAACTGTAAGATACAAGACATCAAACAAATTTAGATAACAGTATTAATTATCTTTTTCCTGTTAAAGAAAATTGTTAGAAACAAATAGATATAAATTTTAAATATCATAGGGATTAACAACTTTATTATTATTATTATTTTAATATCTGTATTTATCAAGGGGGTCAGTAGATAGTTTTCAATGTGGTAGGAGGCTTGTTTTGGTGCTTGTTTCTTGGTGTTGCAGGGATCTTGAAGGAAATAGGTTGTTTGGTCCTAAAGCTGTGAGCCAAGACAAGGGCCAGCATGATCTGGGCTTTCTTGAACTGGGGAATTTCACCCAGGAGTTCCCAGAAAAGTGGCTTCTGTGCCTTAATGGCTCAAACAAACCCCTAATTTATATATGGTTCTTTTGCTTATTCACATCCAGTCAGGATTTAGAAGACCCTCAGGTATTTCACTTTTAGGGACACAATGGGGTGGACTATTCTGATAGCTGCTTTCACTCTCCTGTCTATTGCAGCAGCCACACCCACCTTTTCTTTGCCACCCATTGATTCCTGCTACCCCAGGATATGATGACCCTCATGAAGATCCTGTAACTTCAACTTTGAACTTTTTTTTAAAAGACATTTATTCAGCGTCATGATCAGACTATTACATTTAGCAATCAACAGCCCAGGTGCCAAAAACAAAGTAGATTAATACCCTTTGTGGAATGCTTTGAACTTTTCACAGAACAGAAACTAAAAATAGCCTGTTATACAATTAGTCACAAGTGTAGCCCTTGAGTTTTTTGCCCATACATATGAGTATTGTCTAAACCATGTCTTCTTTGTAGCAGCTAGGCCCTGCCAATACTGCTTGGCTGAGTTCACAAATCTATTGTAACCTTTAGCTTCCCTGTCACTTCTCTGGCTCTCCTCTCCTGCTAAGCTTTGTTTCCTGGCAGTATTAAAACCTTCTGCCACTGCCATGGCTACTGCTGCTGCTGCTGGAACCACCATTACCATCATGGTTTCATAATTTGGCAAATATTGGCCTCTACCACCATCAGGTCCAGAGCTTCTGCCTCCAAAGTTTCCACCCTTCATGGGTCCAAAATTTGATGACTGATTGTTATAACTCCCAGAATCATTGTAGCTTCCACCATCTCCAAAATTGCTTCCATCATTACCAAATGCATTTTAGCCATCCCCACTGCCACCATATCCACCACCATCATGGCTGCCACCAAAGCCACCATGACCACTGAAGTTCCCTCCATGACCAAAATTGTCATTTCCACCAAGACCACCTCTATGACCACCACCAGTTTCCAGAACCACTTCGACCTCTGGCTAGATGAGGCACTAGTCACCTCTTGCTTTGACAGGGTTTTCCTCACTTCACAGTTGTGGCCATTCACAGTATGGTATTTTTGAATGACAATCTTATCCACAGAGTCATGGTCATCAAAGTTACAAAAGCAAAGCCCCCTTTTTTTCCACTGCCTTGGTCAGTCATGTTTTCAATAACTTAGATTTTCCCATATTGTTCAAAATAATCTCGTAGGTGATGTTCTTCGGTGACTTCTTTAATGCCACCAACAAAGATCTTTTTCACAGGTCAGTGGGCCCCCGGTCTTTGAGAATCTTCTCTTGAGACAGCTCTCTTTGGTTCCACAACTTTTTTATCTACCTTGTGTGGTCTTGCATTCATGGCTGCATCCACTTCCTCCACAGTGGCACAAGTGACAAACCCAAAGCCTCTGGAGCGCTTGGTGTTTGGGTGTCTCACAATCACACAGTCCGTGAGTGCTCCCCATTGCTCAAAATGGCTTCTCAGACTTTCATCAGTTGTTTCAAAGCTCAGCCCTCCAATGAATAGCTTCCACAGCTGTTCGGGCTCTTTAGGGGACACTGATTTAGACATGATGGCAGCAGGAAGAGAGACTTTGACGATGCTTTCTATGCTCATCCATGGGCAGAAAAGCCAACTTTGAGCTTTTTTATTGTGTTTTGTGATAGTTCAATTCTGCACTTTTCATTAACGTGATAAGCAATGTCCTTTGCTAACCTGTGGAAATATACACTTAGCCTCTGGCTATTGGAACAAGAAATAACAATAGTTTCCATCTTGGTTTGTGTAACCAAATATTTCTCTGCACCTTGAGTTGACCTTTGTTATCGTTTAGAACTGGGGTATCCCCCAAAGATCCATGTATTGACTATGGTGCTATTGAGAAGTGAGGAAAACTTTATGAGGACAGGAGCTGGGTCACTCCCTGAAGGGCTCTTTGTGTCCCAGGCCCCTTCCTCCCTCTATTTCCTCTCTTCTCTGTCTCCCCCCCCCCGCCTTCTCTACTTTCAAAAAGAATAAATTGTTTACCATTGCTACCATAAAGGGAGCAGTCTCTTTTGCCACAGATCCTACTGTCAGGATATTCTTCCCTACCTCAGACCCTAAAGCAATGCAGTCAGCCAAACTTGGACTAAAAATTCTGAAACAGTGAGGCAGAAATTAATCTTTCCTCCTTTAGTTTACTGTCTTCAGTAGTTTCCTCACAGTGATGGAAATCTAACAACCTTGATGGTGCAAGCAATATTGTTTGTAAAATACCATGGCAGACTTTATTTTTAACTTCAGGGACTCTCTTTATATGATTTGTTGTACTTAAATAAACATCTCTGTTTTTAAGCAATTTTTAATGAATTGATAATTTTTTAATGCAGTGAATGTGATGGTTAATTTTATGTGTCAACACACTGCCTAAGGAATACCCTGATAGCTGGTAAAACATTATTTCTGGGTGGTGTTCTGAGAGTGATTCTGGCAAAGATTTGCTCTCAAAGAAGTAGACTGAGCAAAGTCTCCCTTCTTAGTAAAGCAAGCATCATCCAGTCCTTTTAGGGGCTCAACAAAACCAAAAGTCAAAGGAAGGGCAAATTCCTCTGCATGATCTGAGATGTCCATCTTTTCTGGTTCTGGGATATGACAAACCTTCACTATTTCTCAGTCTCCATGACTCAGATCAGGACTTAAACTATCAGCCCTCAGTCCCAGGTCTTTGGTTCAAACCGAATTATACCCCTTGCTTTCCTGATTCTCCTGCCTGCAGACAAACACTAAAATTTCTTGGCTCCATAACCCATCAGCCAATTTCTACAATAAGTCTCTTGTTTCTGATTCCCTGCAGAACTCTGACCAAAAAGTCTTGGTAGAGAATGAATGATATTTTATACTTTCTTCATATTATAGAGTAAAAACAAAACAAAACAAAAACCAGTGATTCTGCTTAGTTGGTTCATATAAGTAGAATGTAACGATCACTCTTAACAGGTAGTCTAGATTGCAATCTCAAACATTTTGCTGGCTCAAAACAAATGTTCTTGTGCTTAAGGTATGAAATTTTACCCCAGTGAACTTCACCCTTGATAGTGATTTTTTGTTGTTGTTGTTTTAACCACAATAACCTCAACCTGACCTCACTTTCAATTAGTAGTCCTGCTGCTTCCACCCGCACCCAGAGGTCCATTGCCAAGTTGCCTGCAGGTTTGATTGCACACAGCCATCTCCATCTTGAGACACTGTCCAGTGCCTGGGGGATGGGGGGAAGGATGCTTGCAGGTTTGCTGCCACCACCACCTCACCTCGTGGTGCAGCCAACTCTGTCTGGGGACACCAGCCAAGACCTGGAGGTCCTGTGCCAGGGTGCCTAGGGTTTGGCTGCCCTAAGGTCCTCCTGCTGGGAGTGCTGGTGGCCACCATCTTGCCAATTCTTTGCAGGGTCCCTCCTTTGAGCACATCCCTCATGGTCTTTCTGCAAGGTGAAATGGTGTTCAGATCCTAAGACTGCAACATGGCTGAGCCTGGGGTATCTTACATCCTTATCTGTCAGATAGTGAGTGGGTCTGCATGGGTCATTCATGTCCAGGCAATCCTGTGAAACTTCACAGACGAGGGGCATTTTGCCTGGGGGAAGCATTGGTTGGAAATGCTGGAGAGAGCCAAGTTTCCCAGCACCACTAGTCCTGAAGTGTCTGGGGACAGATGGAGCTGGTCAGAAGGTTGTAAGAGGGTGTGAGGGCATCTTGCTATCAACTTGCCCAGCCAACCAGTCTGGCACCCACCAGACTGGAGCTATCATCAAACTCTAGATAATCCCACCTATCACAACTCTAAATGATCTCAAGTCTAGCCTATTTTGCAGCCATTCTAACATGTAGTAAGGTGGGATGCAGACTCTTATTTCAGGTAAGGTGGGGATCCTGACAAAAAAAAAACACAATACAACATTACATCTGAAACATAAATTAAACAAAGACTAAGAGAAATTTTAACTTTCTTTTTGTGAAAAAAAGCAGCAAAATGCTTCCTTGTTTTACAACTTCACCTTTAAACAGATCAGACTCTCATTATTAGCTTCCAAAAATGTATTTAAATTCCAATTCCAATGTGAAGATTAACACCAAATTATATATATAACTTATTCAACATGTTACTTGATACAGCTATAAAACCTCAAATGACATGAATAAATACCAACCAAATTTGTTATTTTTATACAAATAAGAGATTTTGCTACACATAATTTTAGTTTGGAGAACACCAACTTGGCAAAGCTTTGCATTCAACTAAGTTTAACTTTAAAGTGCAATTTAGAATCCAGAGTGTATGGTAACACTAATCACAGGTCTGTATGGATTAACAAAATCAATAGCCTTAAGTTTCTTATAAATTTAGGAAACAGGGTTAATGATAAGAAATTGACTTACTCAAAGCAAACATATATAAGACAGGTCTTCAATTGAGAGCATGGTCCTTCAATGTCAGATACAATGTATAAAAGAGAGCACTTAGTGGTTATCTTGCCAGTAAACTTGCATATACTTTCATTTTATTAACTTTTTAAAAAATATTAATTTTCAGTTGTAGTTAGACACAATACCTTTATTTTGTTTGTTTATTTATTTGTTTGTTTGTTTTTATATGGTGCTCAGGAAAGAACCCAGGGTCTCTGCTCTACTGCTAAGCTACAACCCCAGCCCCTCGTTTTATAAATTTTTACATAATACTTATACAAGGCTTAGATAGCCATAGTTCTCAGTATATGTGACTAGGCATAATGAATACATTATACCTAGTCACATATACTTAGGGTGACATCTATATTGGTAGGTTTAAGTAACAGTTGTTTGATTAACCAGTTACAAAGTAATTGTTTCAGACTTTCAAACAGATACAAACCCTAATGACTTTAAGACTTAGTTTCCACAAGCCGAACAAATAGAATAAAATTATCTTGATAGATAAATTATAGCCAAATTAAACAAACACACTAAATTTTTGAGATTCATCTTCTTCAAACTTTCTGCAACTTACTTAGACATTCACAACTTTAAATCCTTAGTTTTGTCATCTTTAATCTGGGACGTTAGCACAAGAATATTACTTTACCAGACAAAATATTTTCTCATTCAGAAACATTTCTCTTACTTTCTAATTTTCCATACTAAAATATATTTCTATACCTGTAATTTTCTTTTATCTTTACTAGTTTGGGAACTTTTTTGAAATTCATATTTTGAAACAATCCTTATGGATGTTATCTGTGCATTTAATTTACACAACAAATTTCATTCCAGGAGAGGGTTGGACAATGCAACATATACAATAATTATGATTTAATCTTTTTTCTCCTATGTTGCTTTCAATGACATTTTTGAGCCTGACCTGTCTCCATGAACACTATCACAATGCCATCAACTTTAAGTGAGTTCCCCACTGTCACTTGTACCCAGAGGCTCCTTTTGGGCCTTTTCTTATACTAGCAGACTGATATGCAATGCAAAAAGCCCTTTCCATTTTTCTCTTTAGGGGTTCTTGAAGATCCCTTTGCAGAGGCTGCCTATGAAACACAGGTTGTCCTTAGTTTCTGTCTTTTTCTTTTCTGGGTGCAGTTATTTGTCCTGCCAGACTCCCCAGGCTTTTAGTTTATGGGATAGTGTTGTAGCAACAACACCGCTTTGTCCCAGTGATGAACTTGCCCTGGCCAAATGGAGTGTCCTGTCAGATCTTAACAGTGGAGACTATTCCTGTCCCCAGGTCATAAACTGACAGTTCTGGGACCGACTATCACATCCTTTGTAGCCAGCGGCCTCCACCCCCCACACACACCAGAACAAAAGGGGCAGAAAGGCAGGACAGAGGCCAGGCTCTCTTTGGCTATTGTTCTAGAGCCCAGGCAGTTTTCTGTGATTTTCCCCCAGGTTTAGGGCTGGTGTCCATGACCCACAGTGAGATGACCTGCAGCTGACAGGGGCCAGGATGAGGAACAGTGCTAGGAGTGCCAGCTCTGGGTTTAAAGACTGAAATCTTTTGACCCTTTCCTCTGGTGTCTTGCTATTCTTGCACACCAGCAGCAATGCCTTTGGCACCTTCCACTTAGTTCCTGATGGTTGAGAACCCTGATCTTCCTAAGTGCCCGCCCATACAGGATCCTTCATATACTTTACCCCTGACAGGCCTACTTCAACTTCTGAATTGTATAATAATCCAGAAAAAACATTCAAAGGTAAGACGGTGTTACAGTAAACTGTCTTTCTCTTAGGTTTATACCTATTCATGGTGAAAGGAAAGTAATCACTACACTCGGAGCAATCAAGGGATCTTTATTGCAGCGGTGTCTGATTGACTCGGAGAAAAAGAGGAGAGAGAGAGGGCCCAGCAGGAGAAGGTTTTTAATAGCCCTTTACTGTGCTAGCTGCCTTGTTGGTGTACAGTGATTGGGTCACACTGTAATTGATAAGGGTGTCATCTTCTGCCTTCAAGCAGATTGGGCATGGGCTAGGTGTGGGTTTCAAACTAAAAAACAACAAGAGGAAGTAAAGGGAAAAGGTGCCAAATAATCATCCCAAAAGAAAGGGCTAATGAAGGGTGGGAAGCAGACAGGTGAGGGTCGGGTGTTCAGCCTGCCCCACAGCTAACATTTGTTCAGCCTGATCCGCAACTAACAGTACTTCCTTATATGTGGAAGGCACTGGGTTTGACACTTAGCACCACATAATACTAAATAAGATAAAGGTATTGTGTCCATCTAGAACTATAAAAACTTATTTTAAAAAATGTAAAACCACGGACTGGGGCTGTAATTTGGTGGCAGAGCACTTGCCTAGCATGTGCAAGGCACCGGTTTTCATACTTAGCATCACATAAAAATAAAATAATTTTAAAAAGTAAAACTATGAAAATGGTATTACCTAATATTTTCCATAAGGTTAGTCCTCTATTCAAGTTCATCTGAAACATGAATACTGTTCAGTCTTACTGTGTGCACATTCATCATAGCCCAGGAATGGAACTTACTTGAACGGGAAATTAGAACTCACTGAGAACACTGAGGACTGTCTTTATCCTGGCTCTCTGCCCCGACCCAGCACTCCCATTTTCCTGTTACCAGGTCTATTCTCTTCCTCTAAGTCCAAGATTCACTCCACTTGGCTGAACACTAGAATTCTTGTCTCTATTAAAGTTAGGCAGAAAATCATTCAGTGCTTGAAGCTGCCAAACATGAATGGCAATACAAGAGTGGCACCCAGTCTGAAGCAAGGGATGGTGATCAGAAAAACATGGAAAGGACCAGACATTGAAGGGAGGTTTATAACCAATTATTGTAATTTCTGACTGTAAAATTGATTCATACGGATCACACACCATTTGAAATGTAAGAATACATAAATAACAAAATTAACTTACATGTACATTAACAACCCAAAGATAATTAGTGTGAGTGACATTAGGAAGATAGCCATGTAGGAGTGCTTCAGCTTCATCCTGCCCCTCCCATACAAATTCACCCCACAAATATCCACAGACAAGAGTGACCAGAGACAAACATTTAAATCCAGAAAAGCAGGGTTCAAGTGGTAAGAGAGACCATTTTTTCCCATGTTCTCCCTTCCCCAGCTGGAATGAAACCACACACAGCCCATCCCCCTACACACCAGGGTTTCTACAGTGGAAAATGTGAGGTGAAGATGGACATTCAGCTTCACCACCATTCTGGAGCCCTTCACAAGAGGCAGGCCCCTGTCTCTCCCCACTAAAAACATTGAGAAACCTTTCAAAATTGGATCAACTGTAGCAACTATAAACAAAGACAGAAGAGAGCTCACAGCAACAGATGTGTAGATCTTGGTGGTTGCCCTATGCTCTGGGCCAGGGCACACTGCAAAATTCTGACCTGGCTGGGCAGTTGTGGCAATCCTGGTCATATAGTGATAACTAGTGGTCCAACAGGTTCTGCAGAGAGACCAATCCAGATAGTCTGATGGGACTTTCTGAATAGGATGCCTCTTGGAAAACCTCACAGGACAAAGTTAACTAGGAAGAATGGAGTAAGTATACATACTTCAAGCTTTATAGTGTACATGACAAATATACACAATATTATCTGTCCATTTTTTAAAATAATAAAAATTGAAGTTTCAGCCAATTAAAAATAAAAGAGAGCTAGGTATGGTGGCTCATGCCTGTAGCAGCTCAGGAGGCTGAGGCAGGAAGATTGCAATTTCAAAGCCAGCTTCACCAATTTAGTGAGGCCCTAAGTAAGCAACTTAGTGAGACTGTGTCTCTAAATAAAATATAAAAGGGCTGGGGATGTGGCTCACTCGTTTAAGTGCCCCTGGGTTCAATCCCTGTTACCCCCCCAATATATATATATATATATATATATATATATATATATATATATATATATATATATGTTTTCACATTTCACAATCAATTAAAATATAGCCTATAGGATCTGGAGTTGTAGCTCAGTGGTAGAGCACTTTCCTTGCAAGTGTGAGGCACTGGGTTCAATCCTAGGACCACATAAAAACAAATAAAGGCATTGAATCCATACACAACTAAAAATGTTTTTAAATAATTATTTTTTTAGCTCTAGGCGGACACAATATCTTTATTGTATTTTTATGTGATGCTGAGGCTCGAACCCAGTGCCTCAAGCATGCCAGATGAGAGCCTACCACTTGAGCCACATCCTCAGCCCCCCAAAATTTTTTAAATAGAGTAAAATATACCTATAGACTACATAAATTTCTCTCCCATGCAAGCTTGCACCCTGACATTAGCCACACACTCAAGATAAAAAATTTTATGGGATTATTTGTTATCCTCCCAGGGAGTCTTAACTCAACTCATGGGAATCTATTCTCCACTGGAAATTTTGTTACTGTTAGGCTCACTATGAATACTGTCACATTCTTGTTGAGAAAAATTGGACCGCTTTGCATTCCTACCATAGTAACAATTTCACTTCCCTTGTCAACGCTGGGTCTTAACAATTACAAGTTTTTACAAAAAAGTTGCCCTCGATGAAATGATGCACTTTTAAATTGAATCAATTTGCACAGCATTTTATTCTAGGAAATTGTATACAGGTTTAAACATGTATGATTATTGCAATGTTCTCTTTTTGCTAAAGTAACTAATGGGAGACCATCCTCATCTTCATCAAAGAGCTGGCTGCATATAAATCTGATGGACAGTCCATAGATTGCCATGCAGAAGGAAAAAGAAAAGTCCTTATAAAATGAGCTAGTCTGGGAGGATCTTTAAGATGTAATATTTTAAGATATATACTGAGAACAGCTGAACGTATATGGGCTCCATATTTGCTTTGAAAATAAACATTAATACTAGACACAGCTCTCCTTTCCCTAACGAGAAGTGTTCCCAAACTCATTCCAGGTTTTCCTGTCTGATGTCGAAAAATAAATGTATTTGAAAAGCCACTAGCATTAGTTATCAACTCCCCTGATTTTGCAGGGTCCGACAATCAACCTAGTTTATTGTCAAATTAGAACAAGAACATGGACCCAGCTCAGAAGCTTAAAGGTGTTGCTTGCTTTGGTAGCAAAGAAAAGCAGAGTGTGCTGGACATGACTAAGCTGGGCCCACTTCTCTGCCCTAGCTTCCCTGGGCCAGGTTCCAGGATCTGAGTGGGCGCCTGCTCCTCACCCACCTCCCCACCAAGTACAGCAACAGCTGCCTGACAGGACATTACCACTAGACAAAAAAGTGCTGTGCTTTTTTAAACACACGTGTAAGAAAAACAGAAAGAAAGAAAGAAAGAAAGAAGGAAAGAAAGAAAGAAAGAAAGAAAGAAAGAAAGAAAGAAAGAAAGAAAGAAAGAAAGAAAGAAAGAAAGAAAGAAAGAAAAAACAGCACAACTCGTTTGGGAAGAAAAGACTTGCAAAACATGTTTTTGAAAAAACCATTTAAAATTTTTTTTTAGTTTATTTATTTTTATTTTGTTATATGTGACAGCAGAATACATTACAATGCATACTACACATATAGAGCACTTTTTTCTTATCTCTGGTTGTATGCAAAGTAGAATCACACCATTCGTGTCTTCATACATGTACTTAGAATGATGATGAAGTACATGAAGATGTATGAAGGCACGAATGGTGTGATTCTACTTTGATAAAACCATTTTTATGGAAAAGAAAAGGGCGGAGACTAGAAACGATGATGCAGAAATCAAGGGAAAGCGGCCTCACTCCCTTCAGTGAAAAGTCTCGGGCAAGAGGAAAAGAGAAATCAGTAAAGTACTAAAGCGGAGGCCTAGAAAGTCTCCAGGATGCATCCCCACCACCGTGCCTAGCCCGGCCCACACCCCCGCGCCTCCCCCGCACCCAGAAATTCCCAGCACCCCCTGCTCGCCCTTACCAGCATGCACAAATTCCCTGCTCCCTGCTCCCCACTCCGCCCGAAACCCGCTCCCCCCTGCTCCGGGTGGATCCCAGAGCCCCACTCCCGGGCCCCAGCCCCGCCCCCAGGCCCCAGCTCCGCCCCCTGGCCCCAGCTCCTCGGGACCGCCCGGCACCCCTCATCAAGCTGCGCCCACAGAAGGTCTGTGCTACGGGCCACCCGCCCAGCATCCAGCTTCTCGCCTCATCCTGCCTCCTGCCTCCTGAGTCAAAACCGGTCTTAGCCCTATGTATAGAAGTCTCCACGCCCAGCTCCGCTCTCTGCCCCGCGCCCGCGGATCTTTTAAAAAGCGGCCGGCACACACGGGCACCCCCTCGCGCTCCAGTGTAATCCACACATGGCTCTGGATACCCTCACCTGGCTGCTCTTTTCGGTCACCCTAGCTCTGCTTCTACTGCCCGACTGTTTCTGGTCGGCGGGGACCGGTGAGTTCAACTATAGAGGACTTGGACCAGGTGGGACTGAGCCTGTGGGGGCGGTGGAGGGGCCTGAGGAGGGGACCCAGGCTCAGTCCTGCCATCAGGTGTACATATGTGACGCCTGTCACATGACTTTCTGCCACCCCTTAAGTTGTATCTTGTCTGGTTCTCATCCTCAGGCCATTGAGAGGAGCTGGAAAGAAAAAAGTAAGGGCAGGAGGTGGGAGGGGCAAGAGGAAAGGAGAATGCAAGCTGGCAATCCCTGCTGATGTCTCCCAGCCTCACCGCTGTCTCCCCAAAGCATGCCTGAGCCACAGCCACCAGGGCCAGGTGCACAGAGGCGTGACCCCACAAGGTTAGGACAACAGATATCCCTAGGCCCATCTCTGCTCTACAGACTCTCATCCCAAGGCTGTTGACCCTTGAACTTCCCACCACACTTTGGGAATCTCAGCACCTGCGCCCACAGAGCCTCAACTGCCACCAGCCACAATCACTTTTTTGTGATTCAGTGAGCCACCACCCAGCTCACCTCCCTTCACAGCTTTTCTCATCTAGCCACGCCCCATCCAGGGCCTCCCTACCTTCCCATCCACCTAGGGGACCCTAACCTCCACCAGGACCACCTGGCACCATATACCCATGCCTGAGGACATACCCTGCAAACATCCCCGCCTCACCCACAGATCCTAACACAAGAGGAGGGGGCCCCATTTTTCCAAGTATGACCTTGGTAATGGTATAGAGCTGGGGTCATCTAAGAAACAGATTAGTGCAAAGACCTCCTCTTCAAACCCCAGTTCTTTTGATCAAGTCCTAAAGATTTCAGACATTTTACCAGAATAACAAAAATGAGTTTATTGAAGAGAGAGGAAAAGGGAAAGGCAGCACTCTCAAGGGAGAGAGTGGGTTCTCTCAGAGAGGAAAGAGACAACCTGCCTCTCCTGTGCTCCAGTTGTATTGGGGATCCCAGGAAAGTTTCCAGAGAATCCTGCCCAGGCCCATCTCTTGGCTTTTATATATATATATATTTTAGGTGTAGTGGGACACAATACCTTTATTTTATTTATTTTTATGTGGTGCTGAGAATCGAACCCAGGGCCCTGCATATGCTAGGCGAGCGCTCTACCTCTGAGTCACAACCCCAGCCCACCTCTTGACTTTTGACTGACATCAGGGTGACATCAGATTTCAAGTTAGCATTGCCATGACAACTCTCTCTCCTTGGCCCATGCTGACTGGTTCTAAAAGGAATTTTAATCATTTTTATAGGTTTTATGGTTAGGAGGAATTATCTTTATATTCCAAAATCTGTTCTGTGAAACACCCTTCACATAGCTCTCCCTTCAAAGTAACTTGGGTTCCTCTTATCAACATTATTTTCTGCCTAAATTTCTTCCAGATAACAGGTACTTTGCTGAGGAATGTGACATATCCTGTCTAGTAGAGTTAGATAAATTGCTTTTTAGCAAAGAAAGCATATGGGGGTCAGCACATTGGGACATTTTATAATTATTATTCAATTATTCTCTTGACATCATGTTCCCACCATTGTCAACTGTCTGTCTAACAGCAAAGGTGCCATCTATATGTTTCTGTTGTGGGAGCATCTATAGACTCCTGACCTTGGATCCTAAGCCTATGTAGTCTATCTCTTGGGGAGCCAACATCTTATAGTGGTATAAAGTAGGCACAAGTTGCAGACAGTAAAGGCAGACAGTAAGCACTTTCAACTCTGCAGGACACACTATACCTGTCTCTATATCAAGTACTCAATTCTGCTTTACTGTGAGAGGAACTAAAGACAACATGAAAATGAATGGGGCACTAGATTTGCCCACTGTCCTAGTCATCTGACCCTAGATTAGAGTGTCTCCAATGTTGGTGCCCATTCCCAGGTTGTCTTCCCCAAATAGTTCTTCAGATGCATATTTCATAGGGAGACGCAGGTCCTATGTTCCTGTGGCTTCAGGTTGGACTGGTTTTTAGGAGGGGTTCCTGTAGATTGGGGCTGACTATCACCCAAAACACACCATTTGCTACCCAGTGGATTCCTTGGTTCACTGGGCAGTAGGCTCCTTTCTGAAGTCACAGGTGTGAGCTGAGGGTGAGGTGTTGCACTAAGTAGAGGACAAATGTGTGTCCTCCAGGATGACATACTATTTTAAACAAACTGTCTGCGCAAGGCATTGTCAGAAGATTGTACTTGGCCTTCACTAAGAGTTGTCCTGATCTCACAAGTGACTTACTAAGTCCGTGGATGATTCATTTTGGTTATAAATTGAAGGAATTTGAAATGACCATTGAGGTTGGTCTGTGGTCGCAGACCTCTGTGAGCAGGACCTGAGTCAGGTCCATTCATTCCTGGCCCCACATGCACCTACCTTGTCAGTACCAGGGGGCCATGTGATACTTCAGATGCCTGGGCATGAGGGCAGCTCACACTGCCTCCAGGATGAATGTCGGCATGTTTTCTCTGTCTCTATGCACACAGACCCAACTGAGTGGGTGGATGGCCCTGTGGGACAGGCTGAAAGGGGACACTGACTGGCTCTGTGGTTGAAGGGTCCCTCCTGATAGGACCCTGGCCTCTCCTCCTAGGAATGAGTTCAGGCTCTGAGACATGGCTGAGGTCTGGAAACTGAGCCAACAGCCAGACTTTGGCGGGCATCAGCCATCCTTGGGTTTTGCTTCACTTCTTGGAACTCAGACAGAATCTGGGTTGCCTGCCCAGGTGCTTTGCCATGAGGTACCCTGTGATCTCTCAGCCCAGGCTGCCTTTCTGCTTCTAAGAATGTGCAGACTCTTTCCTTCCACCTGTTCATCACGTCCATTTGGGTTCTGTGTTACCAGAATTTTTCTTCTCCATTACTTGCTGAGAGTCCAGTTCTGGAATTCTGTCACCCAGCAAGCACTTTGGCCCTTAGCAGTCATCATCAGTGACCTCCTAGACAATGTTGGTGCCCTTCTTGCCAGGTTTTTTATTTTGTTTTATTTTTAATTGCTACATATAAACATAAAATTATATATATTAAAGGAGGTGCCATGTGAAGTTTTAATACTGTGTGAGATTTAAATCATGTTAAATGTGTCTGTCGCTACAAGCATTTATAATTTCTTTATGGTGAAAACTTTCAAAATCCTTTCTTTTAGCTACTTGAGATACACAGGACTTTGTTGTTGTCTATAGTCACCCCCACTGTGCCATAGCACACCAGAACTTCTTACTCCTACATAACTGTAACTGTAACTTAGGACCCATCAGTCAACCTTTCCCCAGCCCTCCTTTTTCAATTACCACTTACAGCCTCTGGAACCATTCTCAATTCTCAACTTTTGGGATCAACTTTTTCGGATTCTATCTCCAAGTGAGATCATATGGTACTAGTCTTCCTGTTCCTGACTTACTTCCTTAACATAATGATCTCCATTTCCATCAATTGTGTTGAAGATGACAGGATTTTGTCCATTTTATGGATGAATAGTATTCCAGTGTGTGTTTTGTATCACATGGTCATTATCTGTTCATCAGTAGATTGTTTCTGTCCTTTAGCCTTTGTGAATAGTGCTACAATAAACATGGGAGTGCAGGTGTCTTTGGCCTTTGTGAATAGTGCTACAATAAACATGGGAGTGCAGGTGTCTTTGATAGACTATATTTATTTCCTTTGGCTAATACCCAGTAGAGGAATTCCTGGATCATATCCTGGTGTTATTTCTTAATTTTTTGAGGACACTCCATACTGCTATTCCTAGTGGCTCTATAAATTGACATTCCCACCAATAGTATATAAGGGTTCCAAGCCAGCACTTATTATCTTTTGTGTATTTAATAATGACCATTCTTAGTGGAGGGAAATGATATCTCATTGTAGTTATGATCTGCATTTCAAAGACAATTTTTGGTACTGAGTACTTTTGGATATGCCTGTTGGCTATTTGTGTGTCTCTTCTGAGAAATGTCTGTTCAGATTTTTCTCCATTTTTTAATCAGGTTGTTGGGTTGTTATTTTTTTTTAGTTCCTTATGTAGTCTGGATATTAACCTCTCATCAGATGTGCCATTTACACACATCTTCTTCCATTCAGTACAGTGTCTCTTCACACTGAAAATTGTTTCCTTTGCTGTGCAGAAGCTTTTTATCCTGGTCTAAGTCCATGCCTTCTGGAATGGTATAGTGAGGATGCCTAAAAATCTGTTCCTCATAGAACTATTGAGAACAGGTACAAATGTTTTCAACAATCAGCTTTGTCAGGCCTCTGAAGATCAATCAAAACTTACACCAACGTGAGGAGCATTTATTCAAGAAAAATGCCAAATTTCAATAAGAACTGTGAGATTTATGGCATGTTAACATGACCCATTCCCATTCCCCACACCCATCTTGGAAGTGGCCTGGAAATGGAGCGAGTGCACAATCTTCTAGGAAAACTAGCATCCCAGCCCAGAAGGTGCACTCTGGCCTTGGTGCACTCTGGAGTTGCCCCATTCATAGGTCTCATCATTATTTGACTACACAGAACTCATTCTTGGCAAAAGTGGGCAAGGGGAATCCTGACAGCAACTTTGTCTTTATATATATATATATATATATATATATATATATATATATATATATATTTTTTTTACTTGTAGATGGATATAATAACTTTAATTTAATTATTTATTTTTATGTGGTGCTGAGGATCAAACCCAGTGCTTCACATGTGCAAGGCAAGCATTTTACCACTGAGCCACAACCCCAACCCCTACCTTCTCGTTTAAAAGCAAACTAATTTTATTCTTAAGGGACTCCATCTTCATGGCCTAATGCTGCTACCTGAACTGCAGTTAATTCAGGAAACCAGACGAGGGGCAATAGGGGATTAGAAAAGATAAATAGATGGCAGAGTGCTTGCATTGCATGCACAGGTCCTGGATTTCATACTTAGCACCATAATAAAAAAGACAGACACAGAGGAAGAGAAAAAGCTGGGACCTGGTAGATATTACACTCTGGTGGAGTGCAGTGACCATGAGTCAGCTCAGCACATTTATTATATGTTTTATCACTAAAAGGGTTTTGTGAGAAAGTTTCTTTAAAGCAAGCAGAATCAAGATCATAGCTATAAGCAGCCCAATTATGATAATTAGCTTGCACCCATAACTTTCTACCCCTGAACAGCTGGCATCTGAACCTCAAGGTCAAGAACTGGATAACTCTGTGGCTAACAACCTCCTATTGAGCAGGGTGTCACCACAGCAACTGGGCTATCTTAATAGCACCTTCTCCCTGAGAGTTCCCAAGAGAGGCATCGCCTCTGTCACAGGACAGTTCAAGACCCATACTTCAGTCACCACTCCCAACAACCTAACTACCAACCAATGACTTTGTCACAGGAGAAGAAGTTTCTGGAGAAGGGGTCTGAGGATTCCCAGAAGCAGGCTGACTCGGCTCAGGACTAGCTGGGTCCTTGGCATATGCATCAGAGAAGAATTTCAGCATGAGCCAGACAAAGACATAGACTGGGCTTTATTTAGGAAGGTAGATACACATCCAAGGGAGAATGCAGCTGACTTGAGTGAGGAGCAGCCCTGACTTGGGCTGGGGGCCCAATATTTAGAGATGAGCTGTACTAGAAGCTGGAGTGGAGATGGATCCAAGGTGGGGCTGCAAAATTTCTCCCAAGTTTTTCTGCACTTGTGTATTTCCCTCATTTTACAAGGGCATGGGCCAAGGTTTGCAACTGTGTCTTCTGCATCTCGGTGGCATGATTCTGCACTTCAGTGGCTTGAGGGTGTTTCCCTTAAGATTCCATATTTCTCTCTCTTTATCCTAAATCCCTAATACACATTGTTGATTAGGTTTCAACATATAAATTTGAGGACAACTCAAATATTCAGGCTATAATAATCCTTCTGCTGAATTGTCTCACCATATAGATGAAGAAACTTGAATAAGGCACATAGCCCTTGTATTTGTCACTTGAATATGATCAGAGTAAAAACCAAAGGCCTAGGTATCTCTATAGTCAGGCCAACCATTCCCTACTCTGTCCCCTGCTCACTTAGTCCCTAACCCAGTGTTTACTCGCTGGTCTTCAGCATATTGCAGAATTCTCCAGCCTCAGAGCCTTTGCACTGCCATCCCTTCAGACTGGACTGTTCTTCCCTGAGGAATCTACTTGTGTCATTCTCACATCTAGTTCTCAGGTGACACACCCTTCCATGCCTCCCCCTTTTGAATCCTTTATTCATTTATTCTTTATTTAATTTTTAAAATTGTCATATAATAGAGATATATATTTCTTTAACCATTTTGTTTGTAAAGGTATCTATTTAAAATTATAATACCTCCACCTGCTGGAACAGTCCTGAACCTTCTCAACCTGAGTTTCCCCCCCCCCTCATTCTGTGACCTATTTAAACACACTGTGCCAGATTTTGATTGCTACTGTAATAAATTACATATATATATTCTTTCATTGTTCTGAAGATGTAAACACCAAACTCACAGGGTTATAATCAATAATCATTTCTTTGTAAGGCTGTATTCCTTCAGAAAACTCTAAGAAAGAATATATTTCCTGGCCTTTTCCTGATTCTATTCTTTAAGTCTATTGATGTGATGAATTCCAAAAATCTAAATGGAACACTGGACATCATTTTTTGTTTTAAGTTTAGTTTTAATTTACACTTCTCTAATTGCTAGAGATGTTGGACATTTTTTCATATAGCTTTTGACCATTTGGATTTCTTCTTCTGTGAAGTGCCTGTTCATTTCCTTTGCCCATTTATAAATTTTGTTTGTTTAGTTTTTTGAGTTCTTTGTATATCCTGGAATATGATGCTCTGAGGTACAAGTTGCAAATATTTTCTCCCATTCTATAAGCTCTCTCTTCATGTTCTTAATTGTTGCCTTTGCTGAGAAAAGGCTTTATAGTTTAATGCCATCCCATTTATTGATTCTTGATTTTATTTCTTGTGCTTTAGGAGTCTTCTTGAAGAATTTTGTTCCTAAGCTGACATGATGAGAGTTGGGCCTACATTTTTTCTACTAGGCACATTGTCTCTGCTCTACTATCAAGGTCCTTGATCCACTTTGAGTTGCGTTTTGTGCAAAGTGTGAGATAGGCGGTCAATTTCATTCTGCTATGTATGGATTTCTAGTTTTCCCAGCACCCTTTGTTGAAGAGGCTGTCTTTTCTCTAATTTATGTTCATGGTGCCTCTATCTTGTATGAGATAACTGTATATATGTGGGTTTGTCTCTTCTATTTGTTTGTCTCTTCTATTCTGTTCTATATATTCCCTTCATACTGGACTGTTCTTCATAAATGTTTTTATGCTAATACCATGCTGTTTTCATTACTACAGCTTTGTAGTACAATACAAGGTCTGGTACTGTGATGCCTCCTGCTTCACTTTTCTCACTAAGGATTGCTTTGGCTATTCTGGGCCTCTTATTTTTCCAACTGAACTTTATGACTGCTTCTTCTATATCTATGAAGAATGTCATTGGAATTTTAATAGGACTTGCATTAAATCTGTATAGGACTTTTGCTAGCATGGCTGTTTTGACAATATTAATTCTGCCTATCCAAGAACATGTAAGATTTTTTTCCATTTTCTAAGGTCGTCTTCAGTTTCTTTCTTTAGTATTCTATGGTTTTCATTGTGGAGGACTTTTATCTCTTTGTTAGATTGATTCCCAAGTTTTTGTTTGTTCTTTTTTTTAGGTTATTGTGAATGGAATAGTTTTCCTAAATTCTCTTTCAGCTGATTCATCATTGGTGTGTAGGAATGCAATTGATTTATGGGTGTTAATGTTAAACCCTCTTACTTTGCTGAATTCATTTATGACTTTTAGATGCTTTTTGGTGGAGTTTTTGGGTCTTCTAAATGTAGAATCATGTCTTGGCAAATAGGAATAGTTTGAGCTCTTCTTTTCCTATTTATGTTCCTTTAATTTCTTTCTTTTGTCTAATTGCTTTGGCTAGGGTTTCAAGAACTATGTTGAATAGGAGTAGGAAAAAGAGGGCATCCCTGTATTGTTTCAGTTTTTAGAGTGAATGCTTTAATTTTTTCCCCATTTAGAATGATGTTGGCTTGGGTTTAGCATGGATAGTTTTTACAATGGTAAGGTATGTTCCTATTATCCCTATTTTTATCCTGTTTTGAGCACAAATGGATGCTGATTTTTGTCAAATGCTTTTTCTGCATGTACTCACAGAATCATACGATTCTAGTCTTTAGGTCTATTGAATTACATTTATTAATTTTCATCTGTTGAAACAACCTTGCAGCACTAGAATTAACCCCATTTGATCATGATGCAGTATCTTTTTAATGTGTTTTGATATGCTACTTGCAATTATTTTATTAAGAATTTTTGTATCTATGTTCATCAGGTATATTGATCTGAAATTTTCTTCCCTTGAAGTGTCTTTGTCTGGTTTTGGTATCAAGATGATATTAGATTCATAGAATGAGTTTGGAAGGTCCCTCTTCTTTCTTACTTCATGAAATAATTTGGTGTAAGTTCTTCTTTGAAGTTCTGGTATATCTTGGCTGAGAGGCTATCTGGTCCTAGGCTTTTCTTTGTTGATAGCATTTTGACGGTGTCTTCAATATCATTGTTTGAAATTGGTACATTCAAATTTTCTATGCCCTCCTGATTCAATTTAGTAGATCATATGTTTCTAGAGATTTAAGACAGAAACTTTTGACAAACTGGTAAACTGTTTTCTTAAAGAAACTTTCTCCAATACCAGAGATCTTGAATAGCCTCCAGATCAATAATCCAGAAACATCTCTCCACATAATTGAAGAACTTGGCTTCCATTTTGGGAAGAGAAGGACCCTTTTGTACTTTCTTTCATTTCTGTTTTTTTTTTTTTTTGTTGTTGTTGTTTTTGTTTTTTTGGGTTTTTTTTTTTTTTGCTTTGGCAGAAGTGGGTCTTTGGTTTTTCAGGAGTTTTTCTCTGTGTTCTGGAGGATTCTTGACCTCTTGATCTAGGTGTCAGTGGTTTTTCATCTTCCCTGTTCTTATGTCATTGTTGTGCAATTTTAGCTGGAGAGTCACAAAGAGGTTTCCTCACTAGTGCTTTTATTTAGTTTCTTCATCAACAAAATCATCACCTTTAGCAGAAACAAGTTTTACTGCTTTCTGTTGAACCTTGCTACTGCTTCTAGGGTCCAACAGCTTTTCAGATTCACTAAAGAGCTTGACATCCCTGGGATATTCCTCCACAGTGTGCACAGACCAGGAACCACACTTCATATCAAGACCATACATGGTGTAATTTTCAAGTCCCCAAGGGAAATTATTTACTGCACAGATATTTTTCAAAACTGCCACCATTGCCTTACTGGGACTGCCTTCATAATCTATTGCCTCTGTTTCAGCAAGGTGCAGTTCATTCTTTGCACCACCCATCAAAAGACCATTCTTAAAAATTACTTGTGTTCATTTTCATCATTATCCACCTGAAAGTGATCATCTTTGTCAGCCTCTATTTCTCAACCAAAAAGGTAATTCTGGGGCTCTAGGGCTCGTGTCTGTATTGACTGAATCTCTCATTGTGGGGTATTGAATGCAAATGGATCTCAGTCTTTAAGAGGAAGGGTTTGAAAGGTTAGAGGTAATGGGACAGAGGAGAGTGAGGTTGGGAGAAAATACAGACATGGGAAGAAAGCAGATAGCAAAAGAGGCAGGGAAAAGAGGAGAAGCAGTATGTAGAAGGAAGGAACTCATATAACCTCCAGCAAGCTCTGCTTCCCCTACAGAGACTGGGTATTCACAGTGAATTTTGTTTTTTAACATCTGCATTTCTAATTTTTAGAATTCTATTAATAAGTAATTCTGTTTTGCATTACCTGCTAAACATGCCTTAAACAACCTTTTTCTTCATTGAATTTCAATAGACTGGTCCTTAGTCCTCCAATGGTAGGTTTGGGGCATGCCCACACCCTAGAGGCTAATTTTGCGTGTTTCTCTGAGACTTATTCTCAATAGAATGTCTCCGGTATATTCCAATAGCTATCTTCTTTTGCTACTTATGCTGCTAGTAGAAGCTTGGAAGACTGTGAGTCATGAGCGTTAGCAAGAACTGGTTAGGGGTTGGGTTTGTAGCTCAATGGTAGAGCACCTGCCTTGCATGTGTGAGGTACTGGGTTTGATCCTCAGCACCACATAAATAAATAAAATAAAGGTTTTGTGTCCACCTAAACTAAAAATAAAATAAAAATAAAAAAAAGAACTGGTTGGAAACAGGGAGAAGAGATTGGGGCTCCATGCTGGGCACAGATAAGTGGATACCTCTTCTAAAGAATGGGGAAAGGGTGTGGTTTGGCTAGAGAGGTTCCCTGGAATCTGATGATCAGCTCCTAGGGCCCCAGCCTAGGACACCAGACTAGGTTCTGTGCTCCTGTGTGGCAGCTCCCCTCTGCTGCCATGTTCCTGTATCTACTCCATGATGACCTCCCTGAACACCAAGACCATGATGAATTGACCTGTGATCCCTGATGCCTCCTTTTTCTCTCTATTGGAAATACTGACTGTTCAGCTAGGTTTTAAGTTTAAGGAGAACAGATATCATCTTGTATTTTTTGTACCCAGAAGTTGGTAGAGGTCACTGAAAGTGCTTTCAGATTTTCTCCTGGTAACACTGTGCCTGTGAGGGGTCCCTGATAGCATGAGAGCATCCTACAATATCAGTTAAATGTGACACCAAAATAAGGATCTAGAAGATTGAGGGGGTCTAGGATGAAGAGTCCTCTATCTGCCAGCCTGGCCCTTCAGAGGGAGTCTGAGAGTCACAAAATGATGGGAACTAATGGCTGTCTTCTCCCTGTCCTGAATCTCACATCCACGTTTCTCTCACAGGTACCCACTCTCTTTGCCTCGACTTCACAGTCAAATCTCAGTCCAGACCTGGGGAGTCCTGGTGTGAAGTGCAGGGCTCAGTGGATAAGACCACTTTCCTTCAGTATGACTGTGAGAGCAACAAGATCAAACCTTTGGGTCACCTGGGAAGGGAGGTGAATGCCACCAAAACATGGACACAATTGACCGAAATGCTGAGAGAACTGGGGCAAGATCTCAGGATGATCCTGCTTGACATGGACTTGGAAAAAAAATAAGACCATGGGTAAGTATGGAATGGGGTGAAGAGATAGAGCAGGAGAGAGGAAGGGGTGGAGTGCACATGTGGAGGAGGCTCTGGATGTATTTGTGTAAAAGAGATTAACATTGGCCCAGCCTTAGAGGGATGTGGGGCTTAATGGGCAAGAAAGGGCAAATCTGGGAGAAAAGAATACAGGCCTCTAAATGTGCAGAGAAATTCTCAACTTATTGGGAGGTGATGAATCTATCAAGAGTGGAAGATGATAGTTTTGTTGTGTATTGCAGGTCATCTCACCCTGCAGGCCAAGATGTCTTGTCAGTTTGAAGGAAAAAATCACATTGGTTCATTCTGGAATTTCAGCATTGATGGACAGCCATCTCTCTACTTAAACGTGATGCACATGGAGTGGACAGTGATTAATCCTAGAGCCAGAGGGATCAAGGAGAAGTGGGAGAATGAGAAAGAACTGACAGAATTTTTAAGGAAGGTCTCCATGGGAGATTGCAATCACTGGCTCGGGGAATTCTCAGAGCACTTGGAGGAAATGCCAGGTAGAGAGCTGAGTTACTATGAAACTCAGCAGGATGTGAAAGATGTAGGAATTCTCTTTAAAGGTCTGATGACTTCCCTGTGGGATGTGAGCATGTGCATATAATGGAAAATTTGATGGGCTGAATGACTGACTTCTTTATCAGCTTCTTGACTGGACAATCAGTGATAGCCATGTGGATTTGTCACTAGCCTCCTTTCTCATCTCACCTCCCAAGGTCTCTTCTTTACAGGAGCCCCCATTGTCCATTAATCAATGATGCAGTCATTAATGGTCGGCCAACTAGTTCCCAGGTCTATATACATTTCTGTAAACTTCCAGGCCTTCTCTTGTTACAACAAATTGGATGAACTTTTGCTGTCCCCTTCAGTTGTAATGTGAGCTCTATAAGGACATAGCACAACCTCTGTTCATCTCTGTACTCCCAGGACCTGGTAGAATAATTGTCCCATAATGAGTCAGTATATATGAGTTGAATGCACTGTATGGGGAAAACGGGTGCTGAACAATGGATATTTTTAATTTTGACAGGGATTTTGCTCTTTTGTTTGTTTTAGCACCAACATCAACAGTCCCAGTTACCAGCAGATCTCCACGTACCTCATCTGTTTCAGTGACCAGCTTAGGGATCATCATTGTCTTAATTTTAGTCATCAGTCATCATCATCATCTCCATGGCCAACAAGTTCTACAGGAAATAAACAGACACCATGAAAGGTGAGGAATAGTCTGTCCTCTGGCCTTTGGGTGGCGCTGTCTCAGTCTGGTAGGGCCTTAGGACAGGTGTCCCACCAGTTTCACCCAAGCCCCTGGCCACTGATATCTCTCCACAGAAGTAATGCCCTTCCTTAGCCTTGAGCACTACCCACTCCACAGTAGTGCTGGAATGACTGCTGCTGAGTAGAGGAGGCCACTGTAGGTAGCACAGCAGTGCAGTGAGAGGAGGGACACACAGGAGTCTCCTCCTGAGTGGGGCAGTGCCTCAGATCTGGAGAATCTGGTGGGTGTTGGCTCCAGATCTTTGGTTGAGGAGTTATTTGCTCTCTGGGATAATATAACACAGGTTAATAATTTTCCTTAATGTTGTAGAAGCTGTTCCATCATCTACTATGTCTTCTGTGGACCACAGGAAGGCAACATCATCAGACCACCCTTGGTGGCAAGAAGTGTCCTTAGATGACTGTCTCTACTCTGCCACTCTTTCCAACAAACTTTCCTCCATTTGAGTGGAATTGGAAAGCCTGCAGACATTTCCCTTATTTATAGAGGAAGATGATTTAAAAGGATATTTATCTTGGTTTAATGAGGTTTATCTATGTATTCACACTTATTTTTGTATATAATTAAGTTACTGATGGACAGAAACCACAAGTCAACTCTGCTAACTCACTAGATATTATGACACAAATGATTAAGGCCATAGAGTGAAGTGACATGTGGATATATTAACATCTTGTTAACACTATTAGACTTTATTAGCAAAAACTCCTCCTCTGGCTAGTAATGTTTCTGATATGGGGCTCTGGCTCCAACATCTAAATGGAGAATCTCCATTGTGACCTGAGCTGCAGAAGAACAGTTCTTCCAGCTAATAAAGACTGAGCTGACTCAGAGCAGAACATTCAGTTGGGTTTCTTGGAGGCTTGTTTATAAAGACCATTCTCTGATGGAACAATTCCATCTTCAGGAAGCCAGAGAGCAGCAGGGCTTGCAGACTGGCAGGCTGTTGGTGAGGACAATTATGCCCATCTTCAGAGGAGTTACTAACACCCCCCCCAGGACTTTACCCTCCGTGTGCCTTGAAATCTGGGGCTTGGGAGGGGTCCCCAGTGGCATCTGCCTCCTCCTCCTCCTCTAGCCTGCCTCAGAGAGACTGGTGTCTCTTGTTCTCCTTGATCTTCAGAGAGGATCTTACAAAACCCTCTAATACTTTTTTTGGCATTTCTAAAAGGAAATCATTATAATGCCAACTTCTTCTTAGCATTCCTGTGGTTTTAAAGCCTGGGCATTTAGGCCACCTATTAGAGACTGGACCAACAAACCTTCAAAGAAAACAAATTTCCTCTTGGTCCATTTGGCAGAATTATACTGGTCTGGGCTAACAATTGCAAAGCAATGAACCCCCAAAGAAAATCATCAGAGTTCTCATGTAATAGAGATATTTTCCCCTTTGAACTACCTTTTTAGAAGGTCATCAGAACACTAGACAATCAGCTTTCTTCAACTACTTGCTCAATGTTTTTAGCGAGACTCCTTTGGTATGAGTTTCTCTCTCCCAAATAATCCTCTAGTCCTTTTAACTTTTAGTTCAGCACTAGCTACTCTAATATTGCTATCTGTGGATGTTACATTTTGCCTATTGAATTTCTGAAGGCCAAGTTCCTGATTTGTTTTTCCTTCTATTACACTCCAGTACCTAAAATAAACTTTCCTCCATTTGAGTGGAATTGGAAAGCCTGTAGACATTTCCCTTATTTATAGAGGAAGATGATTTAAAAGGATATTTATCTTGGTTTAATGAGGTTTATCTATGTATTCATATTTATTTTTGTATATAATTAAGTTTCAGAGGTCTCAGTCCATCGACAGACGACTCCATTGCTCTGAACTGGAAGTAAAGCAGAACATCATGGCAGAAGGGTGTAGAGGAGGAGAAACAGCTCAGGAGGTGACCATCAGGAAGCAGAGAGTGCTCTCACTGAGCAGGGACAGAGGCATACTCCAGTGACCTAGTCACATCCTACCTGTGGATTTAGTTACCACCTAGCTAATTCCTATTGTTAATATATCCACATGTCACTTCACTCTATGGCCTTAATCATTTGTGTCATAATATCTAGTGAGTTAGCAGAGTTGACTTGTGGTTTCTGTCCATCAGTAACTTAATTGTCCTCTGCCTCAGAGCATGTCACATTTTCCATCTTGTAGTAAAGCTGTGTATGTATATTTTGTCTCCCCAGTATAGGGACAAAAGATATTTATGGAAGTGTAGGATAGGTATTTCTGTAGTTCAAATTCAGAAGTTAAAAAGGGTAAACAGAAACTCTTAAGCATGACACCATAGTACCCAATTCCTTTTCCCCCCAGACTACCAATGGGACCAGTTTCTTCGAAATTGTTGATGTAAAATAATAACTCAACTTTAAAGGAAATAAGAAAATAGTTTACTTTGAGCCAAATATCAGTGTGACCATGGCCTTGAAACACAGATTCAAGTTAGTTTGGATGACGTTCCACTGTGAAAGAGGTTACATGAACTTTCATAGTCACAGAATAAAAAGTCATGAGTCAGTGTACTTACTAAATACATGGGTGAGGTCCTCCAGCACGTGAACCCCAGTGAGATGGCGCAGTCTCCTCCACAGGGTTCAGGTGTCTCAGCTTTGAGGTTGGTGGAGGCTAGAGGTGTTTCAAGCTTAGCAATACATTCTGAGAGTTTTTTCTGTAAGTCACAAGGGTGTCAGATACAGAGGTTGATAAGAAGTGACTGTTAAAAGGGACAAAAGTAGCCCAAGATAACTTTGACTTCCAATCTACACCACACCTCTGATGTTCCACTTAGCCAGGGTCACATGTCTGTAGGGTCTTTGGTACACAGATGCAGCTTCTTCAACCTCAGTCCATAGCAGAACCGTACTCATCATGCCATGTATTATTTATTCCCTCTATCAAAAAGCAGAAATGCTAATGTGGAGGAGGAAAATGTTTTCTACTCATCTTGGGTTCATGATTAAGATCTTATAACCAAAAATCAAAACAGAAAACAGAAAAGCATACAAATTATAACTTCCGCATGACTTGAGAGCCTTTATAACAAAATGGGAACTCAGTTAAATTAAAGTGATTTTTATAGTGGACTTGATGAGGAACGGTCAGTCATGGAGAAATATGATTGAAGGCAAAAGGATATGAGGTACCAGTGATCAACAAGGGACTTAGGAAGGCCTGTTCGGATTCTTCTTGGCTCATAGTCCTGGAGGGAGGATGCTCTTTCCTCCAGGTAGCCAGGAGGGCACTTCCTATAGGAAGGTCTCATGACCTGTGTTTTAGTCAGATTTCTCACTGCTGTGACTAAAAGACCAGACAAGAACAATTTTAAAGGAAATATTTATTTGGGAGCTCATAGTCTTGGAGGTCTTAGTCCATAGACAGCTATTTTTTCTTTCTTATAGAAAAGGTAGCATATCATGCATGTTTTTCTTCACTTTGCTTCCCTCAACACTGTCCCCTGGCAATCACTGTAGTGAGAAACCCTCCTTGGTGTTTCTACAGTGTATTTTGCTGTGTGGTGGAAGCTCTGCCTATTTAACTATTGACCCATCGGTTCCAGCTGCTGCTAGTCTTTATCACCAATAGTGTTGCAATGGTACCTGCACATCTTGTCTTGTGCTATTCTTGCTAGTATGTTTTTGGGATAGTGTTGTAGAATTTCGATTCCCAAAAGACTAACTTCCAGGGTGACTGCTTTGTCAAATGGTATCTTTCTGCTAGGTTTGGCCAAGTTCCTCTTCATCTGAATTGTGCCATTCTCCCCTCCCTCCAGCAGTGCCAAAGGGCCCTCCTGCATCACGGTTGCCTCACCAGTAGAGCACGTGCCACATTTTAGTTGTTTGCCAACCTAACCGGCAAGCAATGGTATCTTACTGTAGTTTCAATTTACATTCATCTTGTGATAAGAGAAAGTGATATTGGGCACCTTTTCAAAGGGCTAACAGTCACTTTCACTTATTTTCTGTGCATTGCCTGTTCATATCCTTGATGAAGCTTTTCTTTTTATTTTGAATTATTACCTTTCTGTAAACAGTATCAAATCCTAGCAAAAATACTCTGTCCAAGAGACCTCAGCTCCTGTGAAATACAGTGGAAGGTGGCATGGGACTCTAGAGTGTAATAAGGAATATTGGATTTCTTGGGTATTTTAATTCACATAATTAACTAATCAATTCAACTAATAATGTTTGCATACACACTGTGTCTGAGCACTGTTCTCTCTCAAAGAGTGGTGGAGAAGAGTTTCCTCCACAATTTGTTCTTGTCAGGATTTTTGTCACATATAGCAACAAACCACAGGGTCTTGAGAGGGGAAATCAAAGGATCCCATCAGGACTTGACAGGGGCCTATTACACTCAGTGAAGAAGATCCTCTGAGGATCTTTGGAGATAGGGCAGGAAGAAGGGTCGCTCATGTTCTCCTGTTGAAATCCTATATAAAGAGGTTTAACTGAATTTGTGACACAGGAATGAAAGAAAGGCAAATGTGAATCAAAGGCCCCATCCCATTATTCCCACCCTAACCTCAGATCCCCTCCCAGCGCCTCTAAATCCAGGGAAGCCATTTCACACTACTCTCTAAGACTGTCTTTAAGCCCACCCACCATACACATGCACAGCAATTCTCTCACACTCTCCAGATGAGCCACTTCTGGAGGGTAAGCCTGGCTCAGGGGATAGGGCTGTGGTGTACAATGGGAAGCCCTTTCCTCCCCTTCCCACTAGGTGTTTATGATTATGCACAGCTTCCCTCTGGAAAGGAAAGGCATGAAGTCATGTCTCCATTTAGGGTCTGTGTGGCTTTGAGCTCCTTCTCAGCCCTTCTCATACTATCTGTTACCCCAGACAAACACAGGACTGAGACTGCACCTGTCCTCACAAGTCTACCTGACATGTGGACAAGGACATTCTCACGCCCATGGGTTTCCTGGTCACTAGAAACTACTAGTGTTTTTTCAGCTACTTGTGGTGATAGGGACAATTGTCCTGGGCTGGGCTGGAGAATCATTATGCAGGAGTGAGAACTTATGTTTTTATGTATGTCTATTTCTCTATTTTTTTAAGGTACTGAGACTGAATTCAGAACCTCACCATACCAGCAGGTGCTCTACCACTCAATGTACTAGTGAAGCCAGACTTTGAGAGCAAACTCCATTCTCCTCTTCTCCTGGCAGGTGGAATCAGCTCAAAGTGTGGCACCTGGAAGAGCCAGCTTCTTCCTCTGGTATTGAGAGTGTGTTACGGCTCTCAGGGTGGGAGCTCAAGATGGTGGGCCATGCCCACCACTGTTGCCATGGACACCATTGCTCATCACCAACTTTTCCCTGGGTTCTTGTCTTACAAACACGACAACAGAATCCAAGGGTGGAAAGAGCAGGATTTATTCAAGTGTGAAAAAGAACAGAAAGTATATCTAAAATGAACAAATAAAATTAGAAAATAGAAACAGAACTCTCACAGGGACAACAGGTGAGCCTAATAGAGGTTGCCGCCTGAATGTGCTAGTCTAGGGGGCTTTTCTACACTTGGGTTAACACCATTGGTCCAAATTCATGCTCATCAGGGCTTGGGAAAGTGCCATGCTATTGGCTAGCCCTACAATCCCATTCAGCTCTGCCTCACTTGTTTTATACCCATTTGTTGGGAAGCGAGAGGTTCGTGAAATTGGGGATGTTGCAGGGTGTGGGTGTATGTAGAGCAGGTGTCCACACCAGGCCAGCCTGCCCCTGTGAGGTGACAGGTCTGCACCCTCTGGCTCCCAGCTCCTGAGACCCACACTGTGATGGTGGTTCTGTGGCCCTCCAGGGCCACAGCTCCAGGACAAGGACTTGGCTTCATTGTTTAAATATACTTCAGTGGCACTAGAAGGAGCTTCTCACCTCTGTGTTCAAGTCGTGTTCAGAGCACTGTGGCCTCTGACATTTTGTTTTGGTTGGGGGTAGGTTAAAAACAGGTCCCAGAAAATGAGAAAAGTTGAAAAAGGCTGTTGACAGCATTTGGTAGAGTCAGGGTCTGAGGTCATTAGTTAGAGGCCTCTTAAGTGCTTGCCAGCCTCCTCTGTGACCTGTCCAACGTTCAGGTAGCTGTGCTGAACACCAGGGTGTGCCAGCAGGACCTTGCTACTCCCATGGCACCCCTGGCCTTTGCATGTTGTCGTGTACAAATGTTTGTCATGTACATGTTTGTCATGTACAAATTTCCTGAAATATTTGTGCACTCAATTATCCTCCCTTAACTATCTGACTTTTATTCATCTTTCATATCTACTCTGAAAAATCCAGCCTGGGTTAAGTGTTCCTGCTTCCTGTTCCCATGGCGTCTTATACTCTCAGTGTCATATCATTGACCTCACTGCATTATAATTGCCCATTTATTTGTCTGTATCCTTCACTAAGCTGTAAATTCCATGACAGGGACTCCTTTCTATCTTATATGTGGCTGTATTTTTATAGCCAATCATGTCAGTAAATTATAGGCTTTTGGTTAAATAAATAAATATTTTGGAGACAAGATTTCTCTCTACAATATGTGATAATTCATAAGCATCAATTAAATATTTATTCTTATCAAATACATTTAATATTTTTAGTCACTAAAATGTATAGCTTCAAATTGTCACACACTTGAATTTCATTTGGAGACATTTGAGATGTTATAAATTATATCAAGAGTGACACTCTACTCCAGGCACAAATGCACACAGCCAAACACAAGAAGTGTTATTAGACACAGTACTGCACAGGAAATTGGGACATTTAAATTCAGATCCCCATTTCACCACAAACATTGTGTCTTTGGCAAATCTCATCCTTTTCAGGATTCATCCTCATTTGTAACATAAAGGGATTATATTAAAATGTTCCACTTGGTTCTCAAAGATCTAGCCTTAAAATTCTGAGTACTAACAATATTAGCTTTGAAATCTGGTATGTCTTAGTTCAAAATCTGGTCCTTAAACTTACTGGCAGGATTTCCTAGTCTGTATAATGGGGGTAATTGCTACTCAATAATGTTGTCATTGATGAATTAAATAAGATCAAGTTAGTTCTTGACCTGGATCAGGTACTTAGTAAGTGTTCATTTCTTTTCCCTTTAGGAAATGTGAAATATCATAAATAGGATTTAACTGGGATAAAAGAAGATAGTTTATGTAATAAGTTCTGTTTTTCACCTTGCTAACTGCTAACACTGCAGGTGTGACTAGGGAGCAAATACCACTTGACTTTTGGTTTCATTTTCTTAGAACCCTATTCTATTGCCAGACACCCTGGTGTTGGTCATCTTGCTTAGGAGGTAATTAAACCTGGAAATTTGAACATGACAGGATAGCAAGTACCAAGCCGTTGATGTATGTATATAATGGGGGAAAGGAGAATCTAAATTGATGACCTTATACCACCTCCAAAGATAAGTAAAATCATACTTGATCATTCAAAAGAAGGACACAGATTAAAGTGATTCATAAAAAAAAGACCCAGATACTGGTGAAATCTGTTTACCAAGCCTTAAAATTTGGATACCATTATTAAGTCATTTCCAAGCAATAAGGAAATATAGGAAAAAATGGTCTTCTGATTAGAGCCAGTTCCAGAAGATAGACACCAAAAGGGTTCCCATTGTCAGATTAGCAGTTGAAAGATATCAGCAAAGTTGCTGAATTTTTTTTTCTATTTTCAAGCTATTCTTAGTTTTATATAGTGATTTTAGCCTTTATTTATTTGGTAATATTGAGAGCAATTTCATGTAGAATGTATTTTTGCCTTGCTGAAGTTCCTTGTTATCAATAGTTTCCAGAGAGTCCCACCAGGCCCACCTCTTGGCTTTTGACTGACAGCAGGGTGACATCAGAATTTCAAGTCTGCTCTGCCATGACAACTCTGTCACCTTGGCCCATGCTGACTGGTTCTATCTGGATTCTTAATCATTTTTACAGGTTTTATGGTTAGGAGGAATTATCTTTATCTTCCAGAATCTGGTCTGTGAAGGGACACATAACTTGGGTTCTTCTTGTCAATGTTACTTCCTGCCTGAATTTCCTTGTAGATAATAATTTGCTGAAGAATAAGACATATCCTTTCCACTTTGGTTAGGCAGAGCTGCAGGTAAATTGTTTTTTGGCAAAGAAAGCATGTGGGGGTGAAGAAAGCATGTGGGAGTAAGCACAGTGGGACATTTCATAGAATTATTCTCTTAATGTGTGTTCCCACCCTCCTCATCTGTCTGTCCCCTAACAGCAATGGTACATCTATACATTTCTGTAGTAGCATCTATAGACTTCTGATCTTGGATCCTAGGCTCATCTAACTCTTGAGGATCCAGCATCATATAAGGGTATAAAGTAGGCACAAGTTGTTTACTTTCTCCGTAAAGGCAGATAGTAAGGGGTGGCAGGCCTCTGCAGGCCACACTATAACTGTCTCTATATCAAGTACTCATGAGAGCAACTGAAGACCACATGCCAATGAATGGGGCACTGGCATAGTTTTCTATGCCCTAGTTTTCTGACCCTAGATTAGGGTATCTCCTGTGTCTCCAGTGTTGGTGCCCATCCTTATGCTGTCTTTCCCAAGTGATTCTGCAGATGCATATTTTAGAGTGAGCAGCAGGTCTTATGCTCCTGTGGCTTCAGATGGTCTGGTTTTTAGGAGGGGTTCCTGTAGATTGAGGCCTACTGTACCCCCACCCACACTCACACCCTTTGCTGCCCAGTGGATTCTTCGGTTCATGTTGATTATAGGGTACACTTTCTAAAGCCACAGGTGTGAGCTCAAGGTGAAGTGATACACTTAGTAGAGGACAAATGTGTGTTCTCCAGGATGAGATACTATTTTAAGCATTGGTCTGGGGAAAGTAGTGTCAGAAGATTGTACTTGACCTTCTCTACCAGGGTATCCCTGACCCCACAGGTGACTCACTAAGTCCATGGATGATTCATTTCAGTTACAAATTCAGAGAATTTGAAATAACCATTGAATGGATCTGTGGCCCCAGACCTCTAGGAGAAGAACCTGGGACAGGTCCATTTATTCCTTGTTCCTGGCCCCATGTGAACCTTGTCAGAACCAGGGGGCCATCATGATGCATCTTGAGACAGGGTCTCCCTATGTTGCTTAGGCAGATGAACTTCTAGTCCTCCTGACTCAGGGTTTTGGTACCTGGGATTACAGACACATGCCACCATAACAGGATCAACTTTTAAAAATTATTGTTATATACATTTTTAATGGTTGATTTTTTTGCCCATTTCATTAAACTCTTATTACAATATGATCATTTCTGTGTTTTTGTTTCTGATATGGGTGAGACATGATCTTTTTGTTACCTGCTCCCCATTCTTGGTATCTATTCCATTGTTGTGTAAGTGATAAATATTTATTAATATTACTTATTAATATTGAGTTGATTTAATAGTTTAGTAACAATGATCATGCAGAAGTATAGAAAAGATGTTCTTGTATTAAAAAATAAATAGTACTTCTTAGTGAGATAAGAAATATTAGGATTCTAGTCAACTAGATCAAGAAGGTCATGGAGAGAGTGAATGTCCATTTTAGATTTTCCCTTGCCATTTTGTATAAATTTATTTAGGCTGTAATTCTCTCAATAGCCTGTAAAGGAAGTAGCATTTTCATTTTAGAACTGGGGAGATTAGAGTATTTATGTAAATGTTCAAGTTATTGTTGTAATTGTAGGGCTAGGTTTTGATTTAAACCTTCTACTTTGATCTTCTGCTGCTTCCCCTTTGCTTGTCAGACTTAAGTTCCCACAGTCCTTTCTGTGCCTCGAATAAGGCAAACTGTTTCCTACTTGGAAACTTTGTTGTTGCTCCAGCCTGTTCTCTAATACCTGGGAAGCCCTTATGCTAGAGCCACTTGTGGATGATTCCTCTCATCTCAGGTCTTGGCTCAAATGTCTTCTTACAGTTTAGTTTTGAAAGGCACCCTGTCTACCTTAGCTACTCTACCAAGTTCTCTCTGCTTTTACACAGCATCCTGTTTGTATCCTTCATACCACTAATCACATCTTACATTATCTTGTTTATTTGTTGGCATATTTATTGTCTACTTTTCCTTAGTAAGGTCTAAGGTCCAAATATGAGTTCTTGATTACTGTGTATCTTTAGCACCTAAAACAGTGATTGGAACATTGTGAGTACTCGGTATGCATTTATTGAGAAGAAGAAAGAGATAAAGGATGAGGAAGAGCTAAAGGGAGAGAGAATAAGAGTGAGTAATGAGAATCTAGGTACAAGTTTCCAACTTCTTTCTCACTGGATGATTGACTCCTATTGGAATAAGTTATGTAATTACAACCTGTTCTTTTTGAATTTCCTTATTTAGGAATCCAATATGCCATACTCCTTTTAACTCAAATCTGCAAGACTCCAAAATTAAAGTCTGAGTAATTAGAGTAAAAACCATGGGTTGCACAATTAATAATGCTAAATATTCACCTTGAAATAATTGCAGGTAGTCACTAGAACCCATAAATTGGGGAATGAAACAATAAATTTCATAAAATACTTTTCCAGATACAGATAGAATTGTAGATCAACCAGGACACAAGAGGTGATAGCATTATGTTGTTTGATGACTTCCCTGAGGAGAAAGTCTGCTGTGTGTGTGTGTGTGTGTATGTGTGTGTACACAAGTGTAATATATATATATATATATATATATATATATATATATATATGCACACACATATATGCATGTATATATGTGTGTACACATATACAATAAATTTCATCATAAAAGGAATATTAGAATTATAACCTTGCTGCTACAAACCTTACCAGTGTGATAAGTATTGAGGGAAATCTACTTAGGATAAAGAATAAGATGTGATTATCTATTTCTCTTTAATTAGTCATCTTCAGTATCAATCTTTTAATTAAAATACTTCAGGAGAAGAGGTATTCTCTTTCACTGGTACCCCATATCACCTAGGAACTTGTACATTGGAGAACTATTTTATGGTTCATTTTCTATGAGGGCTCTGAGACTTTCCTTGGAGATCTTACAGTACCTGCAGTCCACAATGGACATTTTTATTTTGCTATGACACTCAGTAGTCAATTGCAGAGTCTTGAAATGATAGTGAAGCTCGGAATTTAAAATACATATATTAATGTGTGGTTAATACACTATAAAATATGATTAAAAGTATCAGTTTAAGATATAACATATAAGACTAACTAATATATAAGTCTTACATAACATGTAAGATTAAGATATAAGACTAATGTTGGTCTATGTCTTTATTCTAGTCCTAAAGAATATTCTCACATATAATAAAGAATTTCCATTTGATGTTCGGCCTGTCCCATTAAGGTAAATAAATAAGCATCCATATTTTGTCTTCTGATTTTATTATCTATTTTATGCCTGTTTTTCAAATATTTCTGGATTTTTTCCCTATCAAATTTGGTATTGGTGATATGGCTGATACCATTGGTAGCAATGAGATGATTGACATTGACATTGATATCAACATTAACCTAATAATCAGCATCTTATCTGGGAAGTTAGTGGCTCTGAGGGTTAGCTGGTATATTAAGTGGAGTAGCTCACTATTTTTTCTATCCTTTTTTATATAGGAGAATTTCAGCCCCTGGTGAGGAAGAGCATTTGGAATTTGAAGAAGATGAAGAAGAAGGTGGCGCTGGAGCAGGGTCTCCTGATTCTTTTCCTGCTAGAGTGCCTGGTGGGTACAAAAAATGTACATTATATAATTAAAGGTCAGGTGTTTGGAACTTACTTTTGTACTTGTTAGTGGCAGGTAAAACATCTCCAGTTTTGCCAATCTTAAGCAAATTATCATGGCCATTCTGTTAGCGGTAGCTATCGGTTTATTGTGAAAGTATCTTACTATTTGTGTCAGGGATCCTCAAAACATCCCGTGTTTAGTGATTGGCTAGGAAGAACCACAGGACTCAGCATATAGCTGTACTCACAGTTGTATTCTGAGTCATTACAACAAGAAAACACAAGAACAAAATCAGCAAAGGGTAAAGGCACACAGGCAAATTCCAGAGGAAACCAAACTTCTAAGAGTCCTCTCCCAGCAGAGTCAAATATGTACTTGATTCTCTCAACATTCTTTCACACCTGTGAAATGAAAA
>NW_027553243.1:0-42995 GCF_045843805.1 Urocitellus parryii | reverse complement strand
CTTTCATTGAAAGGGGTTGCCAAGCTTCCAAAAAACTACGAGTTTCCGGAAATCTCAGCAAACATTTTTTCAGCCAATCTTGATGATACTTCCAGTTAATGATCAGCCGACCAATCCCACTTGGCTGACCAAATTTCGTTCTTCTAGGTTAAACCGTTCCTTTGCAGTAACCGTTTTCATGTTGAGGTTTCACTCTGTTTTCTCCTATATGGATACATGTAGTCGGAACTCTAAATCAAACACGGTTTGTGCTAGCTCTTTGAAACTTGGCACAATAATGTAGTTCCAAGTTCTATCGCTATGGTTTGTGTCCTATTGAAGTAGCCCCAAGCAGAGACTGACGAGAATCACTTTCATTGAAAGGGGTTTCCAAGCTTCCAAACAACTACTAGTTTCCGGAAATCTCAGGAAACATTTTTTCACCCAATCTTCATGATACTTCCATTTAATGATCAGCCGACCAACCAATCCCACTTGGCTCACCAAATTTCGTTCAACTATGTTAAACCATTCCTTTGCAGTAACCGTTTTCATGTTTAGGTTTCACTCTGTTTTCTACTATATGGATACATGTAGTTGGAACTCTAAATCAAACACGGTTTGGGCTAGCTCTTTGAAACTTTGCACAATAATGTAGTTACAAGTTCTATCGCTAAGGTTTGTGTCCTATTGAAGTAGCCCCAAGCAGAGACTGACGAGAATCACTTTCATTGAAAGGGGTGGCCAAGCTTCCAAAAAACTACGAGGTTCCGGAAATCTCAGCAAACATTTTTTCACCCAATCTTGATGATACTTGCAGGTAATGATCAGTACACGAATCCCACTTGGCTGACCAAATTTCGTTCTTCTAGGTTAAACCGTTCCTTTGCAGTAACCGTTTTCATGTTTAGGTTTCACTCTGTTTTCTCCTATATGGATACATGTAGTCGGAACTCTAAATCAAACACGGTTTGTGCTAGCTCTTTGAAACTTGGCACAATAATGTAGTTCCAAGTTCTATCGCTATGGTTTGTGTCCTATTGAAGTAGCCCCAAGCAGAGACTGACGAGAATCACTTTCATTGAAAGGGGTTTCCAAGCTTCCAAACAACTACTAGTTTCCGGAAATCTTAGGAAACATTTTTTCACACAATCTTGATGATACTTGCAGGTAATGATCAGTACAAGAATCCCACTTGGCTCACCAAATTTGGTTCTTCTAGGTTAAACCGTTCCTTTGCAGTAACCGTTTTCATGTTTAGGTTTCACTCTGTTTCCTCCTATATGGATACATGTAGTTGGAACTCTAAATCAAACACGGTTTGTGCTAGCTCTTTGAAACTTGGCACAATAATGTACTTCCATGTTCTATCCCTATGGTTTGTGTCCTATTGAAGTAGCCACAAGCAGAGACTGACGAGAATCACTTTCATTGAAAGGGGTTGCCAAGCTTCGAAAAAAACTACGAGTTTCCGGAAATCTCAGCAAACATTTTTTCACCCAATCTTCATGATACTTCCATTTAATGATCAGCCGACCAACCAATCCCACTTGGCTCACCAAATTTCGTTCAACTATGTTAAACCGTTCCTTTGCAGTAACCGTTTTCATGTTTAGGTTTCACTCTGTTTTCTACTATATGGATACATGTAGTTGGAACTCTAAATCAAACACGGTTTGTGCTAGCTCTTTGAAACTTTGCACAATAATGTAGTTACAAGTTCTATCGCTAAGGTTTGTGTCTTATTGAAGTAGCCCCAAGCAGAGACTGACGAGAATCACTTTCATTGAAAGGGGTGGCCAAGCTTCCAAAAAACTACGAGGTTCCGGAAATCTCAGCAAACATTTTTTCACCCAATCTTGATGATACTTGCAGGTAATGATCAGTACACGAATCCCACTTGGCTCACCAAATTTCGTTCTTCTAGGTTAAACCGTTCCTTTGCAGTAACCGTTTTCATGTTTAGGTTTCACTCTGTTTTCTCCTATATGGATACATGTAGTTGGAACTCTAAATCAAACACGGTTTGGGCTAGCTCTTTGAAACTTGGCACAATAATGTAGTTCCAAGTTCTATCACTATGGTTTGTGTCCTATTGAAGTAGCCCCAAGCAGAGACTGACGAGAATCACTTTCATTGAAAGGGGTTGCCAAGCTTCCAAAAAACTACGAGTTTCCGGAAATCTCAGCAGACATTTTGTCACCCAATCTTGATCATACATGCAGGTAGTGATCAGTACACGAATCCCACTTGGCTCACCAAATTTCGTTCTTCTAAGTTAAACCGTTCCTTTGCAGTAACCGTTTTCATGTTTAGGTTTCACTCTGATTCTCCTATGTGGATACATTTAGTTGGAACTCTAAATCAAACACGGTTTCGGCTAGCTCTTTGAAACTTGGCACAATAATGTAGTTCCAAGTTCTATCGCTATGGTTTGTGTCCTATTGAAGTAGCCCCAAGCAGAGACTGACGAGGATCACTTTAATTGAAAGGGGTGGCCAAGGTTCCAAAAAATTACGAGTTTCCGGAAATCTCAGCAAACATTTTTTCAACCAATCTTGATGATACTTGCAGGTAGTGATCAGTACACGAATCCCACTTGGCTCACCTAATTTCGTTCTTCTAGTTTAAACCGTTCCTTTGCAGTAACCGTTTTCATGTTTAGGTTTCACTCTGTTTTCTCCTATATGCATATATGTAGTTGGAACTCTAAATCAAACACGGTTTGTGCTACCTCTTTGAAACTTTGCACAGTAATGTAGTTCCAAGTTCTATCGCTATGGTTTGTGTCCTATTGAAGTAGCCCCAAGCAGAGACTGACTAGAATCACTTTCATTAAAAGGGGTTGCCAAGCTTCGAAAAAACTACGAGTTTCCGGAAATCTCAGCAAACATTTTTTCACCCAATCTTGATGATACTTCCATTTAATGATAAGTTGACCAATCCCACTTGGCTCACCAAATTTCGTTTTTCGAGGTTAAACCGTTCCTTTGCAGTAACCGTTTTCATGTTTAGGTTTCACTCTGTTTTCTCCTATATGGATACATGTAGTCGGAACTCTAAATCAAACACGGTTTGGGCTAGGTCTTTGAAACTTGGCACAATAATGTAGTTTCAAGATATATCGCTATGTTTTGTGTCCTATTGAAGTAGCCCCAAGCAGAGACTGATGAGAATCACTTTCATTGTAAGGGGTTGCAAAGCTTCCAAAAAACTACGAGTTTCCTGAAATGTCAGCAAACATTTTTTCACCCAATCTTGATGATACTTGCAGGTAGTGATAAGTACACGAATCCCACTTGGCTCACAAAATTTCATTCTTCTAGGTTAAACCGTTCCTTTGCAGTAACCGTTTTCATGTTTAGGTTTCACTCTGTTTTCTCCTATATGCATATATGTAGTTGGAACTCTAAATCAAACACGGTTTGTGCTAGCTCTTTGAAACTTGGTACAGTAATGTAGTTCCAAGTTCTATCGCTATGGTTTGTGTCTTATTGAAGTAGCCCCAAGCAGAGACTGACTAGAATCACTTTCATTAAAAGGGGTTGCCAAGCTTCGAAAAAACTACGAGTTTCCGGAAATCTCAGCAAACATTTTTTCACCCAATCTTGATGATACTTCCATTTAATGATCAGCTGACCAATCCCACTTGGCTCACCAAATTTCGTTCTTCTACGTTAAACCGTTCCTTTGCAGTAACCTTTTTCATGTTTAGGTTTCACTCTGATTCTCCTATGTGGATACATTTAGTTGGAACTCTACATCAAACTCGGTTTCGGCAAGCTCTTTGAAACTTGGCACAATAATGTAGTTCCAAGTTCTATCGCTATGGTTTGTGTCCTATTGAAGTAGCCCCAAGCAGAGACTGAGGAGAATCACTTTCATTGAAAGGGGTGGCCAAGCTTCCAAAAAACTACGAGTTTCCGGAATTCTCAGCAAACATTTTTTCACCCAATCTTGATGATACTTGCAGGTAGTGATCAGTACACGAATCCCACTTGGCTCACCAAATTTCGTTCGTCTAGGTTTAACCGTTCCTTTGCAGTAACCGTTTTCATGTTTAGGTTTCACTCTGTTTTCTCCAATATGGATACATGTAGTTGGAACTCTAAATCAAACACGGTTTGTGCTAGCTCTTTGAAACTTGGCACAATAATGTAGTTACAAGTTCTATCGCTAAGGTTTGTGTCCTATTGAAGTAGCCCCAAGCAGAGACTGAGGAGAATCACTTTCATTGAAAGGGTGGCCAAGCTTCCAAAAAACTACGAGGTTCCGGAAATCTCAGCAAACATTTTTTCACCCAATCTTGATGATACTTGCAGGTAATGATCAGTACACGAATCCCACTTGGCTCACCAAATTTCGTTCTTCTAGGTTAAACCGTTCCTTTGCAGTAACCGTTTTCATGTTTACGTTTCACTCTGTTTTCTCCTATATGATACAAGTAGTTGGAACTCTAAATCAAACACGGTTTGGGCTAGCTCTTTGAAACTTGGCACAATAATGTAGTACCAAGTTCTATCACTATGGTTTGTGTCCTATTGAAGTAGCCCCAAGCAGAGACTGACGAGAATCACTTTCATTGAAAGTGGTTGCCAAGCTTCCAAAAAACTACGAGTTTCCTGAAATCTCAGCAAACATTTTTTCACCCAATCTTGATCATACTTGCAGGTAGTGATCAGTACACCAACCCCACTTGGCTCACCAAATTTCGTTCTTCTAGGTTAAACCGTTCCTTTGCAGTAACCGTTTTCATGTTTAGGTTTTACTCTGTTTTCTCCTATATGCATATATGTAGTTGGAACTCTAAATCAAACACGGTTTGTGCTAGCAATTTGAAACTTGGCACAGTAATGTAGTTCCAAGTTCTATCGCTATGGTTTGTGTCCTATTGAAGTAGCCCCAAGCAGAGACTGACGAGAATCACTTTCATTGAAAGGGGTTGCCAAGCGTCCAAAAAACTACGAGTTTCCTGAAATGTCAGCAAACATTTTTTCACCCAATCTTGATGATACTTGCAGGTAGTGATCAGTACACGAATCCCACTTGGCTCACCAAATTTCGTTCTTCTAGGTTAAACCGTTCCTTTGCAGTAACCGTTTTCATGTTTAGGTTTCACTCTGTTTTCTCCTATATGGATACATGTAGTCGGAACTCTAAATCAAACACGGTTTTGGCTAGCTCTTTGAAACTTGGCACAATAATGTAGTTTCAAGATATATCGTTATGGTTTGTGTCCTATTGAAGTAGCCCCAAGCAGAGACTGACGAGAATCACTTGCATTGAAAGGGGTGGCCTAGCTTCCAAAAACTACGAGGTTCCGGAAATCTCAGCAAACTTTTTTTTCACCCAATCTTGATGATACTTGCAGGTAGTGATCAATACAGGAATGCCACTTTGCTCACCAAATATCGTTCTTCTAGGTTAAACCGTTCCTTGGCAGTAACCGTTTTCATGTTTAGGTTTCACTCTGATTCGCCTATGTGGATACATTTAGTTGGAACTCTACATCAAACACGGTTTCGACTAGCTCTTTGAAACTTGGCACAATAATGTAGTTACAAGTTCTATCGCTATGGTTTGTGTCCTATTGAAGTAGCCCCAAGCAGAGACTGACGAGAATCACTTTCATTGAAAGGGGTTGCCAAGCTTCGAAAAAACTACGAGTTTCCTGAAATCTCAGCAAACATTTTTTCACCCAATCTTGATCATACTTGCAGGTAGTGATCAGTACACCAACCCCACTTGGCTCACCAAATTTCGTTCTTCTAGGTTAAACCGTTCCTTTGCAGTAACCGTTTTCATGTTTAGGTTTCACTCTGTTTTCTCCTATAAGCATATATGTAGTTGGAACTCTAAATCAAACACGGTTTGTGCTAGCAATTTGAAACTTGGCACAGTAATGTAGTTCCAAGTTCTATCGCTATGGTTTGTGTCCTATTGAAGTAGCCCCAAGCAGAGACTGACGAGAATCACTTTCATTAAAAGGGGTTGCCAAGCTTCGAAAAAACTACGAGTTTCCGGAAATCTCAGCAAACATTTTTTCACCCAATCTTGATGATACTTGCAGGTAGTGTTCAGTACACGAATCCCACTTGGCTTACCAAATTTCGTTCTTCTAGGTTAAACCGTTCCTTTGCAGTAACCGTTTTCATGTTTAGGTTTCACTCTGTTTCTCCTATATGGATACATGTAGTCGGAACTCTAAATCAAACACGGTTTGTGCTAGCTATTTGAAACTTGGCCCAATAATATAGTTACAAGTTCTATCGCTAAGGTTTGTGTCCTATTGAAGTAGCCCCAAGCAGAGACTGACGAGAATCACTTTCATTGAAAGGGGTTGCCAAGCGTCCAAAAAACTACGAGTTTCCTGAAATGTCAGCAAACATTTTTTCACCCAATCTTGATGATACTTGCAGGTAGTGATCAGTACACGAATCCCACTTGGCTCACCAAATTTCGTTCTTCTAGGTTAAACCGTTCCTTTGCAGTAACCGTTTTCATGTTTAGGTTTCACTCTGTTTTCTCCTATATGGATACATGTAGTCGGAACTCTAAATCAAACACGGTTTTGGCTAGCTCTTTGAAACTTGGCACAATAATGTAGTTTCAAGATATATCGTTATGGTTTGTGTCCTATTGAAGTAGCCCCAAGCAGAGACTGACGAGAATCACTTTCATTGAAAGGGGTGGCCTAGCTTCCAAAAAAACTACGAGGTTCCGGAAATCTCAGCAAACTTTTTTTTCACCCAATCTTGATGATACTTGCAGGTAGTGATCAATACAGGAATGCCACTTTGCTCACCAAATATCGTTCTTCTAGGTTAAACCGTTCCTTTGCAGTAACCTTTTTCATGTTTAGGTTTTCACTCTGATTCGCCTATGTGGATACATTTAGTTGGAACTCTACATCAAACACGGTTTCGACTAGCTCTTTGAAACTTGGCACAATAATGTAGTTACAAGTTCTATCGCTATGGTTTGTGTCCTATTGAAGTAGCCCCAAGCAGAGACTGACGAGAATCACTTTCATTGAAAGGGGTTGCCAAGCTTTGAAAAAACTACGAGTTTCCGGAAATCTCAGCAAACATTTTTTCACCCAATCTTAATGATACATCCATTTAATGATCAGCCGACCAACTAATCCCACTTGGCTCACCAAATCTCGTTCAACCAGGTTAAACCGTTCCTTTGCAGTAACCGTTTTCATGTTTAGGTTTCACTCTGTTTTCTCCTATATGGATACATGTAGTTGGAACTCTAAATCAAACACGGTTTGTGCTAGCTCTTTGAAACTTTGCACAATAATGTAGTTACAAGTTCTATCGCTAAGGTTTGTGTCCTATTGAAGTAGCCCCAAGCAGAGACTGACGAGAATCACTTTCAGTGAAAGGGGTGGCCAAGCTTCCAAAAACTACGAGGTTCCGGAAATCTCAGCAAACATTTTTTCACCAAACCTTGATGATACTTGCAGGTAATGATCAGTACACGAATCCCACTTGGCTCACCAAATTTCGTTCTTCTAGGTTAAACCGTTCCTTTGCAGTAACCGTTTTCATGTTTAGGTTTCACTCTGTTTTCTCCTATATGGATACATGTAGTTGGAACTCTAAATCAAACACGGTTTGGGCTAGCTCTTTGAAACTTGGCACAATAATGTAGTTCCAAGTTCTATCACTATGGTTTGTGTCCTATTGAAGTAGCCCCAAGCAGAGACTGACGAGAATCACTTTCATTGAAAGGGGTTGCCAAGCTTCCAAAAAACTACGAGTTTCCGGAAATCTCAGCAAACATTTTTTCACCCAATCTTGATCATACTTGCAGGTAGTGATCAGTACACCAATCCCACTTGGCTCACCAAATTTCGTTCTTCTAGGTTAAACCGTTCCTTTGCAGTAACCTTTTTCATGTTTAGGTTTCACTCTGATTCTCCTATGTGGATACATATAGTTGGAACTCTAAATCAAACACGGTTTCGGCTAGCTCTTTGAAACTTGGCACAATAATGTAGTTCCAAGTTCTATCGCTATGGTTTGTGTCCTATTGAAGTAGACCCAAGCAGAGACTGACGAGAATCACTTTCATTGAAAGGGGTGGCCAAGCTTCGAAAAAACTACGAGTTTCCGGAAATCTTAGCAAGCATTTTTTCACCCCAATCTTGATGATACTTGCAGGTAGTGATCAGTACACGAATCCCACTTGGCTCACCAAATTTTGTTCTTCTAGGTTAAACCGTTCCTTTGCAGTAACCGTTTTCATGTTTAGGTTTCACTCTGTTTTCTCCTATATGCATATATGTAGTTGGAACTCTAAATCAAACACGGTTTGTGCTAGCAATTTGAAACTTGGCACAGTAATGTAGTTCCAAGTTCTATCGCTATGGTTTGTGTCCTATTGAAGTAGCCCCAAGCAGAGACTGACGAGAATCACTTTCATTAAAAGGGGTTGCAAAGCTTTCGAAAAACTACGAGTTTCCTGAAATCTCAGCAAACATTTTTTCACCCAATCTTGATGATACTTGCAGGTAGTGATCAGTACACGAATCCCACTTTGCTCACCAAATTTCGTTCTTCTAGGTTAAACCGTTCCTTTGCAGTAACCGTTTTCATGTTTAGGTTTCACTCTGTTTTCTCCTATATGGATACATGTAGTTGGAACTCTAAATCAAACACAGTTTGTGCTAGCTCTTTGAAACTCTGCACATTAATGTAGTTACAAGTTCTATCGCTAAGGTTTGTGTCCTATTGAAGTAGCCCCAAGCAGAGACTGACGAGAATCACTTTCATTGAAAGGGGTTGCCTAGCTTCGAAAAAACTACGAGTTTCCGGAAATCTCAGCAAACATTTTTTCACCTAATCTTGATGATACTTCCATTTAATGATCAGTTGACCAATCCCACTTGGCTCACCAAATTTCGTTTCTTCTAGGTTAAACCGTTCCTTTGCAGTAACCGTTTTCATGTTTAGGTTTCACTCTGTTTTCTCCTATATGGATACATGTAGTCGGAACTCTAAATCAAACACGGTTTGGGCTAGCTCTTTGAAACTTGGCACAATAATGTAGTTCCAAGTTCTATCGCTATGGATTGTGTCCTATTGAAGTAGCCCCAAGCAGAGACTGACGAGAATCACTTTCATTGAAAGGGGTTGCCAAGCTTCGAAAAAACTACGAGTTTCCGGAAATCTCAGCAAACATTTTTTCACCCAATCTTGATGATACGTCCATTTAATGATCAGCCGACCAACCAATCCCACTTGGCTCACCAAATTTCGTTCAACTAGGTTAAACCGTTCCTTTGCAGTAACCGTTTTCATGTTTAGGTTTCACTCTGTTTTTCTCCTATATGGATACATATAGTTGGAACTCTAAATCAAACACGGTTTGTGCTAGCTCTTTGAAACTTTGCACAATAATGTAGTTACAAGTTCTATCGCTAAGTTTTGTGTCCTATTGAAGTAGCCCCAAGCAGAGACTGACGAGAATCACTTTCATTGAAAGGGGTTGCCTAGCTTCCAAAAAACTACGAGTTTCCGGAAATCTCAGCAAACATTTTTTCACCCAATCTTGATGATACTTGCAGGTAGTGATCAGTACATGAATCCCACTTGGCTCACCAAATTTCGTTGTTCTAGGTTACACCGTTCCTTTGCAGTAACCGTTTTCATGTTTAGGTTTCACTCTGTTTTCTCCTATATGCATATATGTAGTTGGAACTCTAAATCAAACACGGTTTTTGCTAGCTCGTTGAAACTTGGCACAGTAATGTAGTTCCAAGTTCTATCGCTATGGTTTGTGTCCTATTGAAGTAGCCCCAAGCAGAGACTGACTAGAATCACTTTCATTAAAAGGGGTTGCCAAGCTTCGAAAAAACTACGAGTTTCCGGAAATCTCAGCAAACATTTTTTCACCCAATCTTGATGATACTTCCATTTAATGATCAGTTGACCAATCCCACTTGGCTCACCAAATTTCGTTCTTCTAGGTTCAACCGTTCCTTTGCAGTAACCGTTTTCATGTTTAGGTTTCACTCTGTTTTCTCCTATATGGATTACATGTAGTCGGAACTCTAAATCAAACACGGTTTGGGCTAGCTCTTTGAAACTTGGCACAATAATATAGTTTCAAGATATATCGCTATGGTTTGTGTCCTATTGAAGTAGCCCCAAGCAGAGACTGACGAGAATCACTTTCATTGAAAGGGGTTGCCACGCGTCCAAAAAACTACGAGTTTCCTGAAATGTCAGCAAACATTTTTTCACCCAATCTTGATGATACTTGCAGGTAGTGATCAGTACACGAATCCCACTTGGCTCACCAAATTTCGTTCTTCTAGATTAAACCGTTCCTTTGCAGTAACCGTTTTCATGTTTAGGTTTCACTCTGTTTTCTCCTATATGCATACATGTAGTTGGAACTCTAAATCAAACACGGTTTGGGCTAGCTCTTTGAAACTTGGCACAATAATGTAGTTCCAAGTTCTATCACTATGGTTTGTGTCCTATTGAAGTAGCCCCAAGCAGAGACTGACGAGAATCACTTTCATTAAAAGGGGTTGCCAAGCTTCGAAAAAACTACGCGTTTCCGGAAATCTCAGCAAACATTTTTTCACCCAATCTTGATGATACTTGCAGGTAGTGATCAGTACAGGAATCCCACTTGGCTCACCAAATTTCGTTCTTCTAGGTTAAACCGTTCCTTTGCAGTAACCGTTTTCATGTTTAGGTTTCACTCTGTTTTCTCCTATATGGATACATGTATTTGGAACTCTAAATCAAACACGGTTTGTGCTAGCTCTTTGAAACTTGGCACAATAATGTAGTTCCAAGTTCTATCGCTATGGTTTGTGTCCTATTGAAGTAGCCACAAGCAGAGACTGACTAGAATCACTTTCATTAAAAGGGGTTGCCAAGCTTCGAAAAAACTACGCGTTTCCGGAAATCTCAGCAAACATTTTTTCACCCAATCTTGATGATACTTGCAGGTAGTGATCAGTACAGGAATCCCACTTGGCTCACCAAATTTCGTTCTTCTAGGTTAAACCGTTCCTTTGCAGTAACCGTTTTCATGTTTAGGATTCACTCTGTTTTCTCCTATATGCATATATGTAGTTGGAACTCTAAATCAAACACGGTTTGTGCTAGCTCTTTGAAACTTGGCACAGTAATGTAGGTCCAAGTTCTATCGCTATGGTTTGTGTCCTATTGAAGTAGCCCCAAGCAGAGACTGACTAGAATCACTTTCATTAAAAGGGGTTGCCAAGCTTCGAAAAAACTACGCGTTTCCGGAAATCTCAGCAAACATTTTTTCACCCAATCTTCATGATACTTCCATTTAATGATCAGCCGACCAACCAATCCCACTTGGCTCACCAAATTTCGTTCAACTAGGTTAAACCGTTCCTTTGCAGTAACCGTTTTCATGTTTAGGTTTCACTCTGTTTTCTCCTATATGGATACATGTAGTTGGAACTCTAAATTAAACACGGTTTGGGCTAGCTCTTTGAAACTTGGCACAATAATGTAGTTACAAGTTCTATCACTAAGGTTTGTGTCCTATTGAAGTAGCCCCAAGAAGAGACTGACTAGAATCACGTTCATTAAAAGGGGTTGTCAAGCTTCCAAAAAACTACGAGTTTCCAGAAATCTCAGCCAACATTTTTTCACACAATCTTGATGATACTTGCAGGTAGTGATCAGTACACGAATCCCACTTAGCTCACCAAATTTCGTTCTTCTAGGTTAAACCATTCCTTTGCCGTAACCGTTTTCATGTTTAGGTTTCACTTTGTTTTCTCCTATATGGATACATGTATTTGGAACTCTAAATGAAGCACGGTTTATGCTAGCTCTTTGAAACATGGCTGAAGAATGTAGTTCCAAGTTCTATCGCTATGGTTTGTGTCCTATTGAAGTAGCCCCAAGCAGAGACTGACGAGAATCACTTTCATTGTCAGGGGTTGCAAAGCTTCCAAAAAACTACGAGTTTCCGGAAATCTCAGCAAACATTTTTTCACCCAATATTGTTGATACTTGCAGGTAGTGATCAGTACACGAATCCCACTTGCCTCACCAAATTTCGTTCTTCTAGGTTAAACCGTTCCTTTGCAGTAACCGTTTTCATGTTTAGGTTTCACTCTGTTTTCTCCTATATGGATACATGTAGTTGGAACTCTAAATCAAACACGGTTTGTGCTAGCTCTTTGAAACTTGGCACAATGATGTAGTTCCAAGTTCTATCGCTATGGTTTTTGTCCTATTGAAGTAGCCCCAACCAGAGACTGACGAGAATCACTTTAATTAAAAGGGGTTGCCAAGCTTCGAAAAAACTACGAGTTTCCGGAAATCTCAGCAAACATTTTTTCACCCAATCTTGATGATACTTCCATTTAATGTCAGTTGACCAATCCCACTTGGCTCACCAAATTTCGTTCTTCTAGGTTAAACCGTTCCTTTGCAGTAACCGTTTTCATGTTTAGGTTTCACTCTGTTTTCTCCTATATGGATACATGTAGTCGGAACTCTAAATCAAACACGGTTTGGGCTAGCTCGTTGAAACTTGGCACAATAATATAGTTTCAAGATATATCGCTATGGTTTGTGTCCTATTGAAGTAGCCCCAAGCAGAGACTGACGAGAATCACTTTCATTGAAAGGGGTTGCCACGCGTCCAAAAAACTACGAGTTTCCTGAAATGTCAGCAAACATTTTTTCACCCAATCTTGATGATACTTGCAGGTAGTGATCAGTACACGAATCCCACTTGGCTCACCAAATTTCGTTCTTCTAGATTAAACCGTTCCTTTGCAGTAACCGTTTTCATGTTTAGGTTTCACTCTGTTTTCTCCTATATGCATACATGTAGTTGGAACTCTAAATCAAACACGGTTTGGGCTAGCTCTTTGAAACTTGGCACAATAATGTAGTTCCAAGTTCTATCACTATGGTTTGTGTCCTATTGAAGTAGCCCCAAGCAGAGACTGACGAGAATCACTTTCATTAAAAGGGGTTGCCAAGCTTCGAAAAAACTACGCGTTTCCGGAAATCTCAGCAAACATTTTTTCACCCAATCTTGATGATACTTGCAGGTAGTGATCAGTACAGGAATCCCACTTGGCTCACCAAATTTCGTTCTTCTAGGTTAAACCGTTCCTTTGCAGTAACCGTTTTCATGTTTAGGTTTCACTCTGTTTTCTCCTATATGGATACATGTATTTGGAACTCTAAATCAAACACGGTTTGTGCTAGCTCTTTGAAACTTGGCACAATAATGTAGTTCCAAGTTCTATCGCTATGGTTTGTGTCCTATTGAAGTAGCCACAAGCAGAGACTGACTAGAATCACTTTCATTAAAAGGGGTTGCCAAGCTTCGAAAAAACTACGCGTTTCCGGAAATCTCAGCAAACATTTTTTCACCCAATCTTGATGATACTTGCAGGTAGTGATCAGTACAGGAATCCCACTTGGCTCACCAAATTTCGTTCTTCTAGGTTAAACCGTTCCTTTGCAGTAACCGTTTTCATGTTTAGGATTCACTCTGTTTTCTCCTATATGCATATATGTAGTTGGAACTCTAAATCAAACACGGTTTGTGCTAGCTCTTTGAAACTTGGCACAGTAATGTAGGTCCAAGTTCTATCGCTATGGTTTGTGTCCTATTGAAGTAGCCCCAAGCAGAGACTGACTAGAATCACTTTCATTAAAAGGGGTTGCCAAGCTTCGAAAAAACTACGCGTTTCCGGAAATCTCAGCAAACATTTTTTCACCCAATCTTCATGATACTTCCATTTAATGATCAGCCGACCAACCAATCCCACTTGGCTCACCAAATTTCGTTCAACTAGGTTAAACCGTTCCTTTGCAGTAACCGTTTTCATGTTTAGGTTTCACTCTGTTTTCTCCTATATGGATACATGTAGTTGGAACTCTAAATTAAACACGGTTTGGGCTAGCTCTTTGAAACTTGGCACAATAATGTAGTTACAAGTTCTATCACTAAGGTTTGTGTCCTATTGAAGTAGCCCCAAGCAGAGACTGACTAGAATCACGTTCATTAAAAGGGGTTGCCAAGCTTCCAAAAAACTACGAGTTTCCAGAAATCTCAGCCAACATTTTTTCACACAATCTTGATGATACTTGCAGGTAGTGATCAGTACACGAATCCCACTTGCCTCACCAAATTTCGTTCTTCTAGGTTAAACCGTTCCTTTGCAGTAACCGTTTTCATGTTTAGGTTTCACTCTGTTTTCTCCTATATGGATACATGTAGTTGGAACTCTAAATCAAACACGGTTTGTGCTAGCTCTTTGAAACTTGGCACAATGATGTAGTTCCAAGTTCTATCGCTATGGTTTTTGTCCTATTGAAGTAGCCCCAACCAGAGACTGACGAGAATCACTTTAATTAAAAGGGGTTGCCAAGCTTCGAAAAAACTACGAGTTTTCGGAAATCTCAGCAAACATTTTTTCACCCAATCTTGATGATACTTCCATTAAATGATCAGACGTCCAATCCCACTTGGCTCACCAAATTTCGTTCTTCTACGTTATTCCGTTCCTTTGCAGTAACCGTTTTCATTTTTAGGTTTCACTCTGTTTTCTCCTATATGGATATATGTAGTTGGAACTCTAAATCAAACACGGTTTGTGCTAGCTCTTTGAAACTTGGCACCATAATGTAGTTCCAAGTTCTATCGCTATGGTTTGTGTCATATTGAAGTAGCCCCAAGCAGAGACTGACTAGAATCACTTTCATTAAAAGGGGTTGCCAAGCTTCCAAAAAACTACGAGTTTCAGGAAATCTCAGCAAACATTTTTTCACCCAATCTTCATGATACTTCCATTTAATGATCAGCTAACAAATCCCACTTGGCTCACCAAATTTCGTTCTTCTAGGTTAAACCGTTCCTTTGCAGTAACCGTTTTCATGTTTAGGTTTGACTCTGTTTTCTCCTATATGGATACATGTAGTTGGAACACTAAATCACACACGATTTGGGCTAGCTCTTTGAAACTTGGCACAATAATGTAGTTCCAAGTTCTATCGCTAAGGTTTGTGTCCTATTGAAGTAGCCCCAAGCAGAGACTGACAGGAATCACTTTCATTGAAAGGAGTTGCCAGACTTAGAAAATACTACGAGTTTCCTGAAATCTCAGCAAACATTCTTTCACCCAATCTTGATGATACTTGCAGGTAGTGATCAGTACACGAATCCCACTTGGCTCGCCAAATTTTGTTCTTCTAGGTTAAACCGTTCCTTTGCAGTAACCGTTTTCATGTTTAGGTTTCACTCTGTATTCTCCTATATGGATACATGTAGTTGGAACTCTAAATCAAACACGGTTTGGGCTAGCTCTTTGAAACTTGGCACCATAATGTAGTTCCAAGATCTATAACTATGGTTTGTTTCCCATTGAAGTAGCCACAAGCAGAGACTGACGAGAATCACTTTCATTGAAAGGTGTTGCCAAGCTTCGAAAAAAGGACGAGTTTCCGGAAATCTCACCAAATTTCGTTCAACTAGTTTAAACCGTTCCTATGCAGTAACCGTTTTCATGTTTCGGTTTCACTCTGTTTTCTCCTATATGGATACATGTAGTTGGAACTCTAAATCAAACACGGTTTGGGCTAGCTCTTTGAAACTTGGCACCATAATGTAGTTTAAGTTCTATCGCTTTTTTTTTGTCCAATTGAAGTAGCCCCAAGCAGAGACTGACTAGAATCACTTTCATTAAAAGGGGTTGCCAAGCTTTGAAAAAAGTACGAGTTTCCGGAAATCCAAGCAAACATTTTTTCACCCAATCTTGATGATACTTGCAGGTATTGATGTGTACACGAATCCCACTTGGCTCACCAAATTTCGTTCTTCTAGGTTAAACCATTCCTTTTCAGGAACCGTTTTCATGTTTAGGTTTCACTCTGTTTTCTCCTATATGGATACATGTAGTTGGAACTCTAAATCAAACACGGTTTGTGCTAGCTCTTTGAAACTTGGCACAATAATGTAGTTCCAATTTCTATCGCTATGGTTTGTGTCCTATTGAAGTAGCCCCAAGCAGAGACTGACTAGAATCACTTTCATTACAAGGGGTTGCCAAGTTCGAAAAAACTACGAGTTTCCGGAAATCTCAGCAATCATTTTTTCATCCAATCTTGATGATACGTCCATTTAATGATCAGCCGACCAATCCCACTTGGCTCACCAAATTTCGTTCTTCTAGGTTAAACAGTACCTTTGCAGTTACCATTTTCATTTTTAGGTTTCACTCTGTTTTCTCCTATACGGATACATATCGTTGGAACTCTAAATCAAACACGGTTTGTGCCAGCTCTTTGAAACTTGGCACAATAATGTAGTTCCAAGTTCTATCGCTATGGTTTGTGTCCTATTGATGTAGCCCCAAGCAGAGACTGACTAGAATCACTTTCATTAAAAGGGGTTGCCAAGCTTCGAAAAAAACAATGAGTTTCCGGAAATCTCAGCAAACATTTTTTCACCCAATCTTGATGATAATTGCAGGTAGTGATGTATACACGAATCCCACTTGGCTCACCAAATTTCGTTCTTCTAGGTTAAACCGTTCCTTTGCAGTAACCGTTTTCATGTTTAGGTTTGACTCTGTTTTCTCCTATATGGATACATGTAGTTGGAACTCTAAATCACACACGGTTTGGGCTAGCTCTTTGAAACTTGGCACAATAATGTAGTTCCAAGTTCTATCGCTATGCTTTGTGTCCTATTGAAGTAGCCCCAAGCAGAGACTGACGAGAATCACTTTCATTGAAAGGAGTTGCCAGACTTAGAAAATACTACGAGTTTCCTGAAATCTCAGCAAACATTCTTTCACCCAATCTTGATGATACTTGCAGGTAGTGATCAGTACACGAATCCCACTTGGCTCACCAAATTTTGTTCTTCTAGGTTAAACCGTTCCTTTGCAGTAACCGTTTTCATGTTTAGGTTTCACTCTGTATTCTCCTATATGGATACATGTAGTTGGAACTCTAAATCAAACACGGTTTGGGCTAGCTCTTTGAAACTTGGCACCATAATGTAGTTCCAAGATCTATAACTATGGTTTGTTTCCCATTGAAGTAGCCACAAGCAGAGACTGACGAGAATCACTTTCATTGAAAGGTGTTGCAAGCTTCGAAAAAAGTACGAGTTTCCGGAAATCTCACCAAATTTCGTTCAACTAGGTTAAACCGTTCCTATGCAGTAACCGTTTTCATGTTTCGCTTTCACTCTGTTTTCTGCTATATGGATACATGTAGTTGGAACTCTAAATCAAACACGGTTTGGGCTAGCTCTTTGAAACTTGGCACCATAATGTAGTTCCAAGTTCTATCGCTTTTTTTTTTGTGTCCAATTGAAGTAGCCCCAAGCAGAGACTGACTAGAATCACTTTCATTGAAAGGAGTTGTCAGACTTAGAAAATACTACGAGTTTCCTGAAATCTCAGCAAACATTTTTTCACCCTATCTTGATGATACTTACAGGTAGTGATCAGTACACGAATCCCACTTGGCTCACCAAATTTCGTTCTTCTAGGTTAAACCATATCTTTGCAGTAACCGTTTTCATGTTTAGGTTTCACTCTGTTTTCTCCTATATGGATACATGTAGTTGGAACTCTAAATCAAACACGGTTTGGGCTAGCTCTTTGAAACTTGGCACCATAATGTAGTTCCAAGATCTATAACTATGGTTTGTTTCCCATTGAAGTAGCCACAAGCAGAGACTGACGAGAATCACTTTCATTGAAAGGGGTTGCCAAGCTTCGAAAAAAGTACGAGTTTCCGGAAATCTCAGCAAACATTTTTTCACCCAATCTTCATGATACTTCCATTTAATGATCAGCCGACCAATCCCACTTGGCTCACCAAATTACGTTCTTCTAGGTTAAACCGTTCCTTTGCAGTAACCGTTTTCATGTTTAGGTTTGACTCTGTTTTCTCCTATATGGATACATGTAGTTGGAACTCTAAATCAAACACGGTTTGTGCTAGCTGTTTGAAACTTGGCACAAAAATTTAGTTCCAAGTTCTATCACTATGGTGTGTGTCCAATTGAAGTAGCCCCAAGCAGAGACTGACGAGAATCACTGTCATTGAAAGGGGTTGCCAAGCTTCCAAAAAACTACGAGTGTCCTGAAATCTCAGCAAATATTTTTTCACCCAATTTTGATGATACCTCCATTTAATGATCAGCCAACCAAACCCACTTGGCTCACCAAATTTCGTTCTTCTAGGTTAAACTGTTCCTTTGCAATAACCGTTTTCAAGTTTAGGTTTCACTCTGTTTTCTCCTATATGTATACATGTATTTGGAACTCTAAATCAAACACGGTTTGTGCTAGCTCTTTGAAACTTGGCACAATAATGTAGTTCCAAGTTCTATCGCTATGGTTTGTGTCCTATTGAAGTAGCCCCAAGCAGAGACTGACTAGAATCACTTTCATTAAAAGGGGTTGCCAAGCTTCGAAAAAAGTAGGAGTTTCCGGATATCTCAGCAAACATTTTTTCACCCAATCTTGATGATACCTCCATTTAATGATCAGTACACCAATCCCACTTGGCTCACCAAATTTCGTTCTTCTAGGTTAAACTGTACCTTTGCAGTAACCGTTTTCATTTTTAGGTTTCACTCTGTTTTCTCCTATATGGATACATGTAGTTGGGACTCTAAATCAAACACGGTTTGTGCTAGCTCTTTGAAACTTGGCACCATAATGTAGTTTCAAGTTCTATCGCTATGGTTTGTGTCCTATTGAAGTAGCCCCAACCAGAGACTGACGAGAATCACTTTCATTGAAAGGGGTTGCCAAGCTTCAAAAACTTCGAGTTTCCGGAAATCTCAGCAAACATTTTTTCACCCAATCTTGATGATACTTGCTGGTAGTGATCAGTACACGAATCCCACTTGGCTCACCAAATTTCGTTCTTCTAGGTTAAACCGTTCCTTTGCAGTAACCGTTTTCATGTTTAGGTTTCACTCTGTTTTCTCCTATATGGATACATGTAGTTGGAACTCTAAATCAAACACGGTTTGTGCTAGCTCTTTGAAACTTGGCACAATAATGTACTTCCAAGTTCTATCGCTATGTTTTGTGTCCTATTGAAGTAGCCCAAAGCAGAGACTAACGAGAATCACTTTCATTGAAAGGGGTTGCAAAGCATAAAAAATACTATGAGTTTCCGGAAATCTCAGCCACCATTTTTTCACCCAATCTTGATGATACATCCATTTAATGATCAGTACACTATTCCCACTTGGCTCACCAAATTTCATTCTTCTAGGTTAAACTGTTCCTTTGCAGTAACCGTTTTCATGTTTAGGTTTCACACTGTTTTCTCCTAAATGGATACATATCATTGGTACTCTAGATGAAACACGGTTTGTGCTAGCTCTTTGAAACTTGGCACAATAATGTAGTTCCAAGTTCTATCGCTATGATTTTTTGTCCTATTTAAGTAGCCCCAAGTAGAGACTGACGAGAATCACTGTCATTGAAAGGGGTTGCCAAGCTTCCAAAAAACTACGAGTTTCCGGAAATCTCAGCAAACATTTTTTCACCCAATCTTGATGATACGTCCATTTAATGATCAGCCGACCAATCCCACTTGGCTCACCAAATTTCGTTCTTCTAGGTTAAACCGTACCTTTGCAGTAACCGTTTTCATGTTTAGGTTTCACTCTGTTTTCTCCTATATGGATACATGTAGTTGGAACTCTAAATCAAACACGGTTTCGGCTAGCTCTTTGAAACTTGGCACAGTAATGTAGTTCCAAGTTCTATCGCTATGGTTTGTGTCCTATTGAAGTAGCCCCAAGCAGAGACTGACTAGAATCACTTTCATTAAAAGGGGTTGCCAAGCTTCGAAAAAAACAATGAGTTTCCGGAAATCTCAGCAAACATTTTTTCACCCAATCTTGATCATACTTGCAGGTAGTGATCAGTACACCAATCCCACTTGGCTCACCAAATTTCGTTCTTCTAGGTTAAACCGTTCCTTTGCAGTAACCTTTTTCATGTTTAGGTTTCACTCTGATTCTCCTATGTGGATACATGTAGTTGGAACTCTAAATCAAACACGGTTTGGGCTAGCTCTTTGAAACTTGGCACCATAATGTAGTTCCAAGATCTATAACTATGGTTTGTTTCCCATTGAAGTAGCCACAAGCAGAGACTGACGAGAATCACTTTCATTGAAAGGGGTTGCCAAGCTTCGAAAAAAGTACGAGTTTCCGGAAATCTCACCAAATTTCGTTCAACTAGGTTAAACCGTTCCTATGCAGTAACCGTTTTCATGTTTCGGTTTCACTCTGTTTTCTCCTATATGGATACATGTAGTTGGAACTCTAAATCAAACACGGTTTCGGCTAGCTCTTTGAAACTTGGCACCATAATGTAGTTCCAAGTATCGCTTTTTTTTTTTGTGTCCAATTGAAGTAGCCCCAAGCAGAGACTGACTAGAATCACTTTCATTAAAAGGGGTTGCCAAGCTTTGAAAAAAGTACGAGTTTCCGGAAATCTCAGCAAACATTTTTTCACCCAATCTTGATGATACCTGCAGGTATTGATGTGTACACGAATCCCACTTGGCTCACCAAATTTCGTTCTTCTAGGTTAAACCGTTCCTTTTCAGGAACCGTTTTCATGTTTAGGTTTCACTCAGTTTTCTCCTATATGGATACATGTAGTTAGAACTCTAAATCAAACACGGTTTGTGCTAGCTCTTTGAAACTTGGCACAATAATGTAGTTCCAATTTCTATCGCTATGGTTTGTGTCCTATTGATGTAGCCCCAAGCAGAGACTGACTAGAATCACTTTCATTACAAGGGGTTGCCAAGTTCGAAAAAACTACGAATTCCGGAAATCTCAGCAATCATTTTTTCACCCAATCTTGATGATACTTCCATTTAATGATCAGCCGACCAATCCCACTTGGCTCACCAAATTTCGTTCTTCTAGGTTAAACCGTAACTTTGCAGTAACCGTTTTCATTTTTAGGTTTCACTCTGTTTACTCCTATATGGATACATGTAGTTGGAACTCTAAATCAAACACTGTTTGTGCTAGCTCTTTGAAACTTGGCACAATAATGTAGTTCCAAGTTCTATCGCTATGGTTTGTGTCCTATTGAAGTAGCCCCAAGCAGAGACTGACGAGAATCACTTTCATTGAAAGGGGTTGCCAAGCTTCCAAAAAACTACGAGTTTCCGGAAATCTCAGCAAACATTTTTTTCACCCGATCTTGATGATACTTGAAGGTAATGATAAGTACAGCAATCCCACTTATCTCAGCAAATTTCGTTCTTCCAGGTTAAACTGTTCCTTTGCAGTAACCGTTTTCATTTTTAGGTTTCACTCTGTTTTCTCCTATATGGATACATGTAGTTGGAACTCTAAATCAAACACGGTTTGTGCTAGCTCTTTGAAACTTGGCACAATGATGTAGTTCCAAGTTCTATCGCTATGGTTTTTGTCCTATTGAAGGAGCCCCAACCAGAGACTGACGAGAATCACTTTCATTAAAAGGGGTTGCCAAGCTTCGAAAAAACTACGAGTTTTCGGAAGTCTCAGCAAACATTTTTTCACCCAATCTTGATGATACTTCCATTAAATGATCAGCCGTCCAATCCCACTTGGCTCACCAAATTTCGTTCTTCTACGTTATACCGTTCCTTTGCAGTAAACCGTTTTCATGTTTAGGTTTCACTCTGTTTTCTCCTATATGGATACATGTAGTTGGAACTCTAAATCAATCAAGGTTTTTGCTAGCTCTTTGAAACTTGACACAATAATGTAGTTCCAAGTTCTATCACTATGGTTTGTGTCCTATTGAAGTAGCCCCAAGCAGAGACTGACGAGAATCACTTTCATTGAAAGGGGTTGCCAAGCTTCGAAAAAAACAATGAGTTTCCGGAAATCTCAGCAAACATTTTTTCACCCAATCTTGATGATACTTCCATTTAATGATCAGCCGACCAACCAATCCCACTTGGCTCACCAAATTTGGTTCAACTAGGTTAAACCGTTCCTTTGCAGTAACCGTTTTCATGTTTAGGTTTCACTCTGTTTTCTCCTATATGGATACATGTAGTTGGAACTCTAAATCAAACACGGTTTCGGCTAGCTCTTTGAAACTTGGCACAGTAATGTAGTTCCAAGTTCTATCGCTATGGTTTGTGTCCTATTGAAGTAGCCCCAAGCAGAGACTGACTAGAATCACTTTCATTAAAAGGGGTTGCCAAGCTTCGAAAAAAACAATGAGTTTCCGGAAATCTCAGCAAACATTTTTTCACCCAATCTTGATGATAATTGCAGGTAGTGATGTATACACGATTCCCACTTGGCTCACCAAATTTCGTTCTTCTAGGTTAAACCGTTCCTTTGCAGTAACCGTTTTCATGTTTAGGTTTGACTCTGTTTTCTCCTATATGGATACATGTAGTTGGAACTCTAAATCACACACGGTTTGGGCTAGCTCTTTGAAACTTGGCACAATAATGTAGTTCCAAGTTCTATCGCTATGGTTTGTGTCCTATTGAAGTAGCCCCAAGCAGAGACTGACGAGAATCACTTTCATTGAAAGGAGTTGCCAGACTTAGAAAATACTACGAGTTTCCTGAAATCTCAGCAAACATTCTTTCACCCAATCTTGATGATACTTGCAGGTAGTGATCAGTACACGAATCCCACTTGGCTCACCAAATTTTGTTCTTCTAGGTTAAACCGTTCCTTTGCAGTAACCGTTTTCATGTTTAGGTTTCACTCTGTATTCTCCTATATGGATACATGTAGTTGGAACTCTAAATCAAACACGGTTTGGGCTAGCTCTTTGAAACTTGGCACCATAATGTAGTTCCAAGTTCTATCGCTTTTTTTTTTGTGTCCAATTGAAGTAGCCCCAAGCAGAGACTGACTAGAATCACTTTCATTAAAAGGGGTTGCCAAGCTTTGAAAAAAGTACGAGTTTCCGGAAATCTCAGCAAACATTTTTTCACCCAATCTTGATGATACTTGCAGGTATTGATGTGTACACGAATCCCACTTGTCTCACCAAATTTCGTTCTTCTAGGTTAAACCGTTCCTTTTCAGGAACCGTTTTCATGTTTAGGTTTCACTCTGTTTTATCCTATATGGATACATGTAGTTGGAACTCTAAATCAAACACGGTTTGTGCTAGCTCTTTGAAACTTGGCACAATAATGTAGTTCCAATTTCTATCGCTATGGTTTGTGTCCTATTGATGTAGCCCCAAGCAGAGACTGACGAGAATCACTTTCATTGAAAGGGGTTGCCAAGCTTCCAAAAAACTACGAGTTTCCGGAAATCTCAGCAATCATTTTTTTCACCCGATCTTGATGATACTTGAAGGTAATGATAAGTACAGCAATCCCACTTATCTCAGCAAATTTCGTTCTTCCAGGTTAAACTGTTCCTTTGCAGTAACCGTTTTCATGTTTAGGTTTCACTCTGTTTTCTCCTATATGGATACATGTAGTTGGAACTCTAAATCAATCAAGGTTTTTGCTAGCTCTTTGAAACTTGACACAATAATGTAGTTCCAAGTTCTATCACTATGGTTTGTGTCCTATTGAAGTAGCCCCAAGCAGAGACTGACGAGAATCACTTTCATTGAAAGGGGTTGCCAAGCTTCGAAAAAAACAATGAGTTTCCGGAAATCTCAGCAAACATTTTTTCACCCAATCTTGATGATACTTCCATTTAATGATCAGCCGACCAACCAATCCCACTTGGCTCACCAAATTTGGTTCAACTAGGTTAAACCGTTCCTTTGCAGTAACCGTTTTCATGTTTAGGTTTCACTCTGTTTTCTCCTATATGGATACATGTAGTTGGAACTCTAAATCAAACACGGTTTCGGCTAGCTCTTTGAAACTTGGCACAGTAATGTAGTTCCAAGTTCTATCGCTATGGTTTGTGTCCTATTGAAGTAGCCCCAAGCAGAGACTGACTAGAATCACTTTCATTAAAAGGGGTTGCCAAGCTTCGAAAAAAACAATGAGTTTCCGGAAATCTCAGCAAACATTTTTTCACCCAATCTTGATGATAATTGCAGGTAGTGATGTATACACGATTCCCACTTGGCTCACCAAATTTCGTTCTTCTAGGTTAAACCGTTCCTTTGCAGTAACCGTTTTCATGTTTAGGTTTGACTCTGTTTTCTCCTATATGGATACATGTAGTTGGAACTCTAAATCACACACGGTTTGGGCTAGCTCTTTGAAACTTGGCACAATAATGTAGTTCCAAGTTCTATCGCTATGGTTTGTGTCCTATTGAAGTAGCCCCAAGCAGAGACTGACGAGAATCACTTTCATTGAAAGGAGGAAAATACTACGAGTTTCCTGAAATCTCAGCAAACATTCTTTCACCCAATCTTGATGATACTTGCAGGTAGTGATCAGTACACGAATCCCACTTGGCTCACCAAATTTTGTTCTTCTAGGTTAAACCGTTCCTTTGCAGTAACCGTTTTCATGTTTAGGTTTCACTCTGTATTCTCCTATATGGATACATGTAGTTGGAACTCTAAATCAAACACGGTTTGGGCTAGCTCTTTGAAACTTGGCACCATAATGTAGTTCCAAGATCTATAACTATGGTTTGTTTCCCATTGAAGTAGCCACAAGCGGAGACTGACGAGAATCACTTTCATTGAAAGGGGTTGCCAAGCTTCGAAAAAAGTACCAGTTTCCGGAAATCTCACCAAATTTCGTTCAACTAGGTTAAACCGTTCCTATGCAGTAACCGTTTTCATGTTTCGGTTTCACTCTGTTTTCTCCTATATGGATACATGTAGTTGGAATTCTAAATCAAACACGGTTTGGGCTAGCTCTTTGAAACTTGGCACCATAATGTAGTTCCAAGTTCTATCGCTTTTTTTTTTGTGTCCAATTGAAGTAGCCCCAAGCAGAGACTGACTAGAATCACTTTCATTAAAAGGGGTTGCCAAGCTTTGAAAAAAGTACGAGTTTCCGGAAATCTCAGCAAACATTTTTTCACCCAATCTTGATGATACTTGCAGGTATTGATGTGTACACGAATCCCACTTGTCTCACCAAATTTCGTTCTTCTAGGTTAAACCGTTCCTTTTCAGGAACCGTTTTCATGTTTAGGTTTCACTCTGTTTTATCCTATATGGATACATGTAGTTGGAACTCTAAATCAAACACGGTTTGTGCTAGCTCTTTGAAACTTGGCACAATAATGTAGTTCCAATTTCTATCGCTATGGTTTGTGTCCTATTGATGTAGCCCCAAGCAGAGACTGACTAGAATCACTTTCATTACAAGGGGTTGCCAAGTTCGAAAAAACTACGAGTTTCCGGAAATCTCAGCAATCATTTTTTCACCCAATCTTGATGATACTTCCATTTAATGATCAGCCGACCAATCCCACTTGGCTCACCAAATTTCGTTCTTCTAGGTTAAACCGTAACTTTGCAGTAACCGTTTTCATTTTTAGGTTTCACTCTGTTTACTCCTATATGGATACATGTAGTTGGAACTCTAAATCAAACACGGTTTGTGCTAGCTCTTGAAACTTGGCACAATAATGTAGTTCCAAGTTCTATCGCTATGGTTTGTGTCCTATTGAAGTAGCACCAAGCAGAGACTGACGAGAATCACTTTCATTAAAAGGGGTTGCCAAGCTTCGAAAAAACAGCGAGTTTCCGGAAATCTCAGCAAACATTTTTTCACCCAATCTTGATGATACGTCCATTTAATGATCAGCCGACCAATCCCACTTGGCTCACCAAATTTCGTTCTTCTAGGTTAAACCGTACCTTTGCAGTAACCGTTTTCATGTTTAGGTTTCACTCTGTTTTCTCCTATATGGATACATGTAGTGGGAACTCTAAATCAAACACGGTTTCGGCTAGCTCTTTGAAACTTGGCACAGTAATGTAGTTCCAAGTTCTATCGCTATGGTTTGTGTCCTATTGAAGTAGCCCCAAGCAGAGACTGACTAGAATCACTTTCATTAAAAGGGGTTGCCAAGCTTCGAAAAAACAATGAGTTTCCGGAAATCTCAGCAAACATTTTTCACCCAATCTTGATGATACTTGCAGGTAGTGATCAGTACACGAATCCCACTTGGCTCACTAAATTTCGTTCTTCTAGGTTAAACCGTTCCTTTGCAGTAACCGTTTTCATGTTTAGTTTGACGCTGTTTTCTCCTATATGGATACATGTAGTTGGAACACTAAATCACACACGGTTTGGGCTAGCTCTTTGAAACTTGGCACAATAATGTAGTTCCAAGTTCTATCGCTATGGTTTGTGTCCTATTGAAGTAGCCCCAAGCAGAGACTGACGAGAATCACTTTCATTGAAAGGAGTTGCCAGACTTAGAAAATACTACGAGTTTCCTGAAATCTCAGCAAACATTCTTTCACCCAATCTTGATGATACTTACAGGTAGTGATCAGTACACAAATCCCACTTGGCTCACCAAATTTTGTTCTTCTAGGTTAAACCGTTCCTTTGCAGTAACCGTTTTCATGTTTAGGTTTCACTCTGTATTCTCCTATATGGATACATGTAGTTGGAACTCTAAATCAAACACGGTTTGGGCTAGCTCTTTGAAACTTGGCACCATAATGTAGTTCCAAGATCTATAACTATGGTTTGTTTCCCATTGAAGTAGCCACAAGCAGAGACTGACGAGAATCACTTTCATTGAAAGGGGTTGCCAAGCTTCGAAAAAAGTACGAGTTTTCGGAAATCTCAGCAAACATTTTTTCACCCAATCTTCATGATACTTCCATTTAATGATCAGCCGACCAATCCCACTTGGCTCACCAAATTTCATTCTTCTAGGTTAAACCGTTCCTTTGCAGTAACCGTTTTCATTTTTAGGTTCACTCTGTTTCTCCTATATGGATACATGTAGTTGGAACTCTAAATCAAACACGGTTTGTGCTAGCTCTTTGAAACTTGGCACAATAATGTAGTTCCAAGTTCTATCACTATGGTTTGTGTCCTATTGAAGTAGCCCTAAGCAGAGACTGACGAGAATCACTTTCATTGAAAGGAGTTGCCAGACTTAGAAATACTACGAGTTTCCTGAAATCTCAGCAAACATTCTTTCACCCAATCTTGATGATACTTGCAGGTAGTTATCAGTACACGAATCCCACTTGGCTCACCAAATTTCGTTCTTCTAGATTACACCGTTCCTTTGCAGTAACCGTTTTCATGTTTAGGTTTGACTCTGTTTTCTCCTATATGGATACATGTATTGGAACTCTAAATAAAATACGTTTGTGCTAGCTGTTTGATACTTGCACAAAAATTTAGTGCCAAGTTCTATCACTATGGTTTGTGTCCTATTGAAGTAGCCCCAAGAAGAGACTGACGAGAATCACTGTCATTGAAAGGGGTTGGCAAGCTTCCAAAAAACTACGAGTTTCCGGAAATCTCAGCAAACATTTTTTCACCCAATCTTGATGATACTTCCATTTAATGATCAGCCGACCAATCCCACTTGGCTCACCAAATTTCGTTCTTCTAGGTTAAACTGTTCCTTTGCAGGAACCGTTTTTCATGTTTAGGTTTCACTCTGTTTTCTCCTATATGGATACATGTAGTTGGAACTCTAAATCAAACATGGTTTGTGCTAGCTCTTTGAAACTTGGCACAGTAATGTAGTTCCAAGTTCTATCGATATGGTTTGTGTCCCATTGAAGTAGCCACCAGCAGAGACTGATTAGAATCACTTTCATTAAAAGGGGTTGCCAAGCTTTGAAAAAAGTACGAGTTTCCGGAAATCTCAGCAAACATTTTTTCACCCAATCTTGATGATACTTGCAGGTAGTGATGTGTACACGAATCCTACTTGACTCACCAAATTTCGTTCTTCTAGTTAAACCGTTCCTTTGCAGGAAACGTTTTCATGTTTAGGTTTCACTCTGTTTTCTCCTATATGGATACATGTAGTTGGAACTCTAAATCAAACACGGTTTGGGCTAGCTCTTTGAAACTTGGCACAATAATGTAATTCCAAGTTCTATCACTATGGTTTGTGTCCTATTGAAGTAGCCCGAAGCAGAGACTGACTAGAATCACTTTCATTAAAGGGGTTGCCAAGCTTCGAAAAAAGTACGAGTTTCCGGAAATCTCAGCAATCATTTTTTCACCCAATCTTGATGATACTTCCATTTAATGATCAGCGGACCAATCCCACTTGGCTCACCAAATTTCGTTCTTCTAGGTTAAACTGTTCCTTTGCAGTAACCGTTTTCATGTTTAGGTTTCACTCTGTTTTCTCCTATATGGATCCATGTAGTTAGAACTCTAAATCAAAACACGGTTTGTGCTAGGTCTTTGAAACTTGGCACAATAATGTAGTTCCAAGTTCTATCGCTATGGATTGTGTCCTATTGAAGTAGCCCCAAGCAGAGACTGACTAGAATCACTTTCATTAAAAGGGGTTGCCAAGCTTCGAAAAAAGTAGGAGTTTCCGGAAATCTCAGCAAACATTTTTTCACCCAATCTTGATGATACTTCCATTTAATGATCAGTACAGCAATCCCACTTGGCTCACCAAATTTCGTTCTTCTCGGTTAAACAGTTCCTTTGCAGTAACTGTTTTCAATTTTAGGTTTCACTCTGTTTTCTCCTATATGGATATATGTCGTTGGAACTCTAAATCAAACACGGTTTGTGCTAGCTCTTTGAAACTTGGCACAATAATGTAGTTCCAAAGTTCTATCGCTATGGTTTGTGTCCTATTGAAGTAGCCCCAAGCAGAGACTGACGAGAATCACTTTCATTGAAAGGAGTTGCCAGACTTAGAAAATACTATGAGTTTCCTGAAATCTCAGAAAACATTCTTTCACCCAATCTTGATGATACTTGCAGGTAGTGATCAGTACACGAATCCCACTTGGCTCACCAAATGTCGTTCTTCTAGGTTAAACCGTACCTTTGCAGTAACCGTTTTCATGTTTAGGTTTCACTCTGTTTTCTCCTATATGGATACATGTAGTTGGAACTCTAAATCAAACACGGTTTGGGCTAGCTCTTTGAAACTTGGCACCATAATGTAGTTCCAAGATCTATAACTATGGTTTGTGTCCCATTGAAGTAGCCACAAGCAGAGACTGACTAGAATCACTTTCATTAAAAGGGGTTGCCAAGCGTGGAAAAAAGTTCGAGTTTCCTGAAATCTCAGCAAAAATTTTTTCTCCCAATCTTGATGATACTTCCACTTAATGATCAGCCGACCAATCCCACTTGGCTCACCAAATTTCGTTCTTCTAGGTTAATCCGTTCATTTGCAGTAACCGTTTTCATGTTTAGGTTTCAGTCTCTTTTCTCCTATATGGATACATGTAGTTGGAACTCTAAATCAAACACGGTTTGTGCTAGCTCTTTGAAACTTGGCACAATAATGTAGTTCCAAGTTCTATGGCTATGGTTTGTGTCCTATTGAAGTAGCCCCAAGCAGAGACTGAGTAGAATCACTTTCAGTAAAAGGGGTTGCCAAGCTTTGAAAAAAGTACGAGTTTCCGGAAATCTCAGCAAACATTTTTTCACCCAATCTTGATGATACTTGCAGGTAGTGATGTGTACACGAATAACACTTGGCTCACCAAATTTCGTTCTTCTAGGTTAAACCGTTCCTATTCAGGAACCGTTTTCATGTTTAGGTTTCACTCTGTTTTCTCCTATATGGATACATGTAGTTGGAACTCTAAATCAAACACGGTTTGTGCTAGCTCTTTGAAACTTGGCACCATAATGTAGTTCCAAGATCTATAACTATAGTTTTTGTCCCATTGAAGTAGCCACAAGCAGAGAATGACGAGAATTACTTTCATTAAAAGGGGTTGCCAAGCTTTGAAAAAACTACGAGTTTCCGGAAATCTCAGTAAACATTTTTTCACCCAATCTTGATGATACCTCCATTTAATGATCAGCTGACCAATCCCACTTGGCTCACCAAATTTCGTTCTTCTAGGTTAAACCGTACCTTTGCAGTAACCGTTTTCATTTTTAGGTTTCACTCTGTTTTCTCCTATATGGATACATATCGTTGGAACTCTAAATCAAACACGGTTTGTGCTAGCTCTTTGAAACTTGGCACAATAATGTAGTTCCAAGTTCTATCGCTATGGTTTGTGTCCTATTGAAGTAGCCCCAAGCAGAGACTGACGAGAATCACTTTAATTGAAAGGAGTTGCCAGACTTAGAAAATACTACCAGTTTCCTGAAATCTCAGCAAACATTCTTTCACCCAGTCTTGATGATACTTGCAGGTAGTGATCAGTACACGAATCCCACTTGGCTCACCAAATTTCGTTCTTCTAGGTCAAACCGTTCCTTTGCAGTAACCGTTTTCATGTTTAGGTTTCACTCTGTTTTCTCCTATATGGATACATGTAGTTGGAACTCTAAATCAAACACGGTTTGTGCAATCTCTTTGAAACTTGGCTCAATAATGTAGTTCAAAGTTCTATGGCTATGGTTTGTGTCCTATTGAAGTAGCCCCAAGCAGAGACTGACTAGAATAACTTTCATTAAAAGGGGTTGCCAAGCTTTGAAAAAAGTACGAGTTTCCGGAAATCTCAGCAAACATTTTTTCACCCAATATTGATGATACTTGCAGGTAGTGATGTGTACACGAATTCCACTTGGCTCACCAAATTTCGTTCTTCTAGGTTAAACCGTTCCTTTGCAGTAACCGTTTTCATGTTTAGGTTTCACTCTGTTTTCTCCTATATGGATACATGTAGTTGGAACTCTAAATCAAACACGGTTTGGGCTAGCTCTTTGAAACTTGGCACAATAATGTAGTTCCAAGTTCTATCGCTATGGTTTGTGTCCTATTGAAGTAGCCCCAAGCAGAGACTCACTAGAATCACTTTCATTAAAAGCGGTTTCCAAGCTTTGAAAAAAGTACGAGTTTCCGGAAATCTCAGCAAACATTTTTTCACCCAATCTTGATGATACTTGCAGGTAGTAATGTGTACACGAATCCTACTTGACTCACCAAATTTCGTTCTTCTAGGTTAAACCGTTCCTTTGCAGGAACCGTTTTCATGTTTAGGTTTCACTCTGTTTTCTCCTATATGGATACATGTAGTTGGAACTCTAAATCAAACACGGTTTGTGCTAGCTCTTTGAAACTTGGCACAATAATGTAGTTCCAAGTTCTATCACTATGGTTTGTGTCCTATTGAAGTAGCCCGAAGCAGAGACTGACTAGAATCACTTTCATTAAAAGGGGTTGCCAAGCTTCGAAAAAAGTACGAGTTTCCGGAAATCTCAGCAATCATTTTTTCACCCAATCTTGATGATACTTCCATTTAATGATCAGCGGACCAATACCACTTGGCTCACCAAATTTCGTTCTTCTAGGTTAAACTGTTCCTTTGCAGTAACCGTTTTCATGTTTAGGTTTCACTCTGTTTTCTCCTATATGGATCCATGTAGTTAGAACTCTAAATCAAACACGGTTTGTGCTAGGTCTTTGAAACTTGGCACAATAATGTAGTTCCAAGTTCTATCGCTATGGTTTGTGTCCTATTGAAGTAGCCCCAAGCAGAGACTGACTAGAATCACTTTCATTAAAAGGGGTTGCCAAGCTTCGAAAAAAGTAGGAGTTTCCGGAAATCTCAGCAAACATTTTTTCACCCAATCTTGATGATACTTCCATTTAATGATCAGTACAGCAATCCCACTTGGCTCACCAAATTTCGTTCTTCTAGGTTAAACTGTTCCTTTGCAGTAACTGTTTTCAATTTTAGGTTTCACTCTGTTTTCTCCTATATGGATACACGTCCTTGGAACTCTAAATCAAACACGGATTGTGCTAGCTCTTTGAAACTTGGCACAATAATGTAGTTCCAAGTTCTATCGCTATGGTTTGTGTCCTATTGAAGTAGCCCCAAGCAGAGACTGACGAGAATCACTTTCATTGAAAGGGGTTGCCAAGCTTCAAAAAACTTCGAGTTTCTGGAAAACTCAGCAAACATTTTTTCACCCAATCTTGATGATACTTCCATTTAATGATCAGCTAAACAATACCACTTGGCTCACCAAATTTCGTTCTTCTAGGTTAAACCGTTCCTTTGCAGTAACCGTTTTCATGTTTAGGTTTCACTCTGTTTTCTCCTATATGCATACATGTAGTTGGAACTCTAAATCAAACACGGTTTGTGCTAGCTCTTTGAAACTTGGCACCATAATGTAGTTCCACGTTCTATCGCTATGGTTTGTGTCCTATTGAAGTAGCCCCAAGCAGAGACTGACGAGAATCACTTTCATTGAAAGGAGTTGCCAGACTTAGAAAATACTATGAGTTTCCTGAAATCTCAGAAAACATTCTTTCACCCAATCTTGATGATACTTGCAGGTAGTGATCAGTACACGAATCCCACTTGGCTCACCAAATGTCGTTCTTCTAGGTTAAACCGTACCTTTGCAGTAACCGTTTTCATGTTTAGGTTTCACTCTGTTTTCTCCTATATGGATACATGTAGTTGGAACTCTAAATCAAACACGGTTTGGGCTAGCTCTTTGAAACTTGGCACCATAATGTAGTTCCAAGATCTATAACTATGGTTTGTGTCCCATTGAAGTAGCCACAAGCAGAGACTGACTAGAATCACTTTCATTAAAAGGGGTTGCCAAGCGTGGAAAAAAGTTCGAGTTTCCTGAAATCTCAGCAAAAATTTTTTCTCCCAATCTTGATGATACTTCCATTTAATGATCAGCCGACCAATCCCACTTGGCTCACCAAATTTCGTTCTTCTAGGTTAATCCGTTCCTTTGCAGTAACCGTTTTCATGTTTAGGTTTCAGTCTCTTTTCTCCTATATGGATACATGTAGTTGGAACTCTAAATCAAACACGGTTTGTGCTAGCTCTTTCAAACTTGGCACAATAATGTAGTTCCAAGTTCTATCGCTATGGTTTGTGTCCTATTGAAGTAGCCCCAAGCAGAGACTGACGAGAATCACTATCATTGATAGGGGTTGCCAAGCTTCCAAAAAACTACGAGTCTCCTGAAAGCACAGCAATCATTTTTTCACCCAATCTTGATGATACTTGCAGGTAGTGATCAGTACACGAATCCCACTTGGTTCACCAAATTTCGTTCTTCTAGGTTAAACCGTTCCTTTGCAGTATCCGTTTTCATGTTTAGGTTTCACTCTGTTTTCTCCTATATGGATACATGTAGTTGGAACTCTAAATCAAACACGGTTTGTGCTATCTCTTTGAAACATGGCACAATAATGTAGTTCCAAGTTCTATGGCTATGGTTTGTGTCCTATTGAAGTACCCCAAGCAGAGACTGACTAGAATCACTTTCATTAAAAGGGGTTGCCAAGCTTTGAAAAAAGTACGAGTTTCCGGAAATCTCAGCAAACATTTTTTCACCCAATCTTGATGATACTTGCAGGTAGTGATGTGTACACGAATAACACTTGGCTCACCAAATTTCGTTCTTCTAGGTTAACCCGTTCCTATTCAGGAACCGTTTTCATGTTTAGGTTTCACTCTGTTTTCTCCTATATGGATACATGTAGTTGGAACTCTAAATCAAACACGGTTTGTGCTAGCTCTTTGAAACTTGGCACCATAATGTAGTTCCAAGATCTATAACTATAGTTTTTGTCCCATTGAAGTAGCCACAAGCAGAGAATGACGAGAATCACATCATTGAAAGGGGTTGCCAAGCTTTGAAAAAACTACGAGTTTCCGGAAATCTCAGTAAACATTTTTTCACCCAATCTTGATGATACCTCCATTTAATGATCAGCTGACCAATCCCACTTGGCTCACCAAATTTCGTTCTTCTAGGTTAAACCGTACCTTTGCAGTAACCGTTTTCATTTTTAGGTTTCACTCTGTTTTCTCCTATATGGATACATATCGTTGGAACTCTAAATCAAACACGGTTTGTGCTAGCTCTTTGAAACTTGGCACAATAATGTAGTTCCAAGTTCTATCGCTATGGTTTGTGTCCTATTGAAGTAGCCCCAAGCAGAGACTGACGAGAATCACTTTAATTGAAAGGAGTTGCCAGACTTAGAAAATACTACGAGTTTCCTGAAATCTCAGCAAACATTCTTTCACCCAATCTTGATGATACTTGCAGGTAGTGATCAGTACACGAATCCCACTTGGCTCACCAAATTTCGTTCTTCTAGGTTAAACCGTTCCTTTGCAGTAACCGTTTTCATGTTTAGGTTTCACTCTGTTTTCTCCTATATGGATACATGTAGTTGGAACTCTAAATCAAACACGGTTTGTGCTAGCTCTTTGAAACTTGGCACAATAATGTAGTTCAAAGTTCTATCGCTATGGTTTGTGTCCTATTGAAGTAGCCCCAAGCAGAGACTCACTAGAATCACTTTCATTAAAAGCGGTTTCCAAGCTTTGAAAAAAGTACGAGTTTCCGGAAATCTCAGCAAACATTTTTTCACCCAATACTGATGATACTTGCAGGTAGTGATGTGTACACGAATTCCACTTGGCTCACCAAATTTCGTTCTTCTAGGTTAAACCGTTCCTTTGCAGTAACCGTTTTCATGTTTAGGTTTCACTCTCTTTTCTCCTATATGGATACATGTAGTTGGAACTCTAAATCAAACACGGTTTGTGCTAGCTCTTTGAAACTTGGCACAATAACGTAGTTCCGAGTTCTATCGCTACGGTTTGTGTCCTATTGAAGTAGCCCCCAGCAGAGACTGGAGAGAATCACTTTCATTGAGAGGGGTTGACAAGCTTCCAAAAAACTAAGAGTTTCCGGAAATCTCAGCAAACATTTTTTCACCCAATCTTGATGATACTGGCAGGTAGTGATCAGTACAAAAATCCCACTTGGCTCACCTAATTTCATTCTTCTAGGTTAAACCGTTCCTTTGCAGTAACCGTTTTCATGTTTAGTTTTCATTCTGTTTTCTCCTATATGGATATATGTATTTGGAAATCTAAATCAAACACCGTTTGTGCTACCTCTTTGAAACTTGGCACAATAATGTAGTTCCAAGTTCTTTCGCTATGGTTTCTGTCCTATTGAAGTAGCCCCAAGCAGAGACTGACGAGAATCACTTTCATTGAAAGGGGTTGCAAGCTTTCGAAAAACTACGAGTTTCCTGAAATCTCAGCAAACATTTTTTCACCCAATCCTTATGATACTGGCAGGTAATGATAAGTACACCAATCCCACTTGGCTCACCAAATTTCGTTCTTCTAAGTTAAACCGTTCCTTTGCAGTAACCGTTTTCATGTTTAGGTTTCACTCTCTTTTCTCCTATATGGATACATGTAGTTGGAACTCTAAATCAAACACGGTTTGTGCTATCTCTTTGAAACTTGGCACAATAATGTAGTACCAAGTCTATCGCTATGGTTTGTGTCCTATTGAAGTAGCCCCAAGCAGAGACTGACTAGAATCACTTTCATTAAAAGGGGTTGCCAAGCTTTGAAAAAAGTACGAGTTTCCGGAAATCTCAGCAAACATTTTTTCACCCAATCTTGATGATACTTGCAGGTAGTGATGTGTACACGAATCCCACTTGGCTCAGCAAATTTCGTTCTTCTAGGTTAAACCGTTCCTATTCAGGAACCGTTTTAATGTTTAGGTTTCACTCTGTTTTCTCCTATATGGATACATGTAGTTGGAACTCTAAATCAAACACGGTTTGTGCTAGCTCTTTGAAACTTGGCACAATAATGTAGTTCCAATTTCTATCGCTATGTTTTGTGTCCTATTGAAGTAGCCCCAAGCAGAGACTGACTAGAATCACATTCATTACAAGGGGTTGCAAAGTGTCGAAAAAACTACGAGTTTCCGGAAATCTCAGCAATAATTTTTTCACCCAATCTTGATGATACTTGCAGGTAGTGATCAGTACACGAATCCCACTTGGCTCACCAAATTTCGTTCTTCTAGGTTAAACCGTTCTTTTGCAGGAACCGTTTTCATGTTTAGGTTTCACTCTGTTTTCTCCTATATGGATACATGTAGTTGGAACTCTAAATCAAACACGGTTTGTGCTAGCTCTTTGAAACTTGGCACAATAATGTAGTTCCAAGTTCTATCGCTATGGTTTGTGTCCTATTGAAGTAGCCCCAAGCAGAGACTGACTAGAATCACTTTCATTAAAAGGGGTTGCCAAGCTTCGAAAAAAGTAGGAGTTTCCGGAAATCTCAGCAAACATTTTTTCACCCAATCTTGATGATACTTCCATTTAATGATCAGTACAGCAATCCCACTTGGCTCACCAAATTTCGTTCTTCTCGGTTAAACAGTTCCTTTGCAGTAACTGTTTTCAATTTTAGGTTTCACTCTGTTTTCTCCTATATGGATATATGTCGTTGGAACTCTAAATCAAACACGGTTTGTGCTAGCTCTTTGAAACTTGGCACAATAATGTAGTTCCAAGTTCTATCGCTATGGTTTGTGTCCTATTGAAGTAGCCCCAAGCAGAGACTGACGAGAATCACTTTCATTGAAAGGAGTTGCCAGACTTAGAAAATACTATGAGTTTCCTGAAATCTCAGAAAACATTCTTTCACCCAATCTTGATGATACTTGCAGGTAGTGATCAGTACACGAATCCCACTTGGCTCACCAAATGTCGTTCTTCTAGGTTAAACCGTACCTTTGCAGTAACCGTTTTCATGTTTAGGTTTCACTCTGTTTTCTCCTATATGGATACATGTAGTTGGAACTCTAAATCAAACACGGTTTGGGCTAGCTCTTTGAAACTTGGCACCATAATGTAGTTCCAAGATCTATAACTATGGTTTGTGTCCCATTGAAGTAGCCACAAGCAGAGACTGACTAGAATCACTTTCATTAAAAGGGGTTGCCAAGCGTGGAAAAAAGATCGAGTTTCCTGAAATCTCAGCAAAATTTTTTCTCCCAATCTTGATGATACTTCCACTTAATGATCAGCCGACCAATCCCACTTGGCTCACCAAATTTCGTTCTTCTAGGTTAATCCGTTCATTTGCAGTAACCGTTTTCATGTTTAGGTTTCAGTCTCTTTTCTCCTATATGGATACATGTAGTTGGAACTCTAAATCAAACACGGTTTGTGCTAGCTCTTTGAAACTTGGCACAATAATGTAGTTCCAAGTTCTATGGCTATGGTTTGTGTCCTATTGAAGTAGCCCCAAGCAGAGACTGAGTAGAATCACTTTCAGTAAAAGGGGTTGCCAAGCTTTGAAAAAAGTACGAGTTTCCGGAAATCTCAGCAAACATTTTTTCACCCAATCTTGATGATACTTGCAGGTAGTGATGTGTACACGAATAACACTTGGCTCACCAAATTTCGTTCTTCTAGGTTAAACCGTTCCTATTCAGGAACCGTTTTCATGTTTAGGTTTCACTCTGTTTTCTCCTATATGGATACATGTAGTTGGAACTCTAAATCAAACACGGTTTGTGCTAGCTCTTTGAAACTTGGCACCATAATGTAGTTCCAAGATCTATAACTATAGTTTTTGTCCCATTGAAGTAGCCACAAGCAGAGAATGACGAGAATTACTTTCATTAAAAGGGGTTGCCAAGCTTTGAAAAAACTACGAGTTTCCGGAAATCTCAGTAAACATTTTTTCACCCAATCTTGATGATACCTCCATTTAATGATCAGCTGACCAATCCCACTTGGCTCACCAAATTTCGTTCTTCTAGGTTAAACCGTACCTTTGCAGTAACCGTTTTCATTTTTAGGTTTCACTCTGTTTTCTCCTATATGGATACATATCGTTGGAACTCTAAATCAAACACGGTTTGTGCTAGCTCTTTGAAACTTGGCACAATAATGTAGTTCCAAGTTCTATCGCTATGGTTTGTGTCCTATTGAAGTAGCCCCAAGCAGAGACTGACGAGAATCACTTTAATTGAAAGGAGTTGCCAGACTTAGAAAATACTACGAGTTTCCTGAAATCTCAGCAAACATTCTTTCACCCAGTCTTGATGATACTTGCAGGTAGTGATCAGTACACGAATCCCACTTGGCTCACCAAATTTCGTTCTTCTAGGTCAAACCGTTCCTTTGCAGTAACCGTTTTCATGTTTAGGTTTCACTCTGTTTTCTCCTATATGGATACATGTAGTTGGAACTCTAAATCAAACACGGTTTGTGCAATCTCTTTGAAACTTGGCTCAATAATGTAGTTCAAAGTTCTATGGCTATGGTTTGTGTCCTATTGAAGTAGCCCCAAGCAGAGACTGACTAGAATAACTTTCATTAAAAGGGGTTGCCAAGCTTTGAAAAAAGTACGAGTTTCCGGAAATCTCAGCAAACATTTTTTCACCCAATATTGATGATACTTGCAGGTAGTGATGTGTACACGAATTCCACTTGGCTCACCAAATTTCGTTCTTCTAGGTTAAACCGTTCCTTTGCAGTAACCGTTTTCATGTTTAGGTTTCACTCTGTTTTCTCCTATATGGATACATGTAGTTGGAACTCTAAATCAAACACGGTTTGGGCTAGCTCTTTGAAACTTGGCACAATAATGTAGTTCCAAGTTCTATCGCTATGGTTTGTGTCCCTATTGAAGTAGCCCCAAGCAGAGACTCACTAGAATCACTTTCATTAAAAGCGGTTTCCAAGCTTTGAAAAAAGTACGAGTTTCCGGAAATCTCAGCAAACATTTTTTCACCCAATCTTGATGATACTTGCAGGTAGTAATGTGTACACGAATCCTACTTGACTCACCAAATTTCGTTCTTCTAGGTTAAACCGTTCCTTTGCAGGAACCGTTTTCATGTTTAGGTTTCACTCTGTTTTCTCCTATATGGATACATGTAGTTGGAACTCTAAATCAAACACGGTTTGTGCTAGCTCTTTGAAACTTGGCACAATAATGTAGTTCCAAGTTCTATCACTATGGTTTGTGTCCTATTGAAGTAGCCCGAAGCAGAGACTGACTAGAATCACTTTCATTAAAAGGGGTTGCCAAGCTTCGAAAAAAGTACGAGTTTCCGGAAATCTCAGCAATCATTTTTTCACCCAATCTTGATGATACTTCCATTTAATGATCAGCGGACCAATACCACTTGGCTCACCAAATTTCGTTCTTCTAGGTTAAACTGTTCCTTTGCAGTAACCGTTTTCATGTTTAGGTTTCACTCTGTTTTCTCCTATATGGATCCATGTAATTAGAACTCTAAATCAAACACGGTTTGTGCTAGGTCTTTGAAACTTGGCACAATAATGTAGTTCCAAGTTCTATCGCTATGGTTTGTGTCCTATTGAAGTAGCCCCAAGCAGAGACTGACTAGAATCACTTTCATTAAAAGGGGTTGCCAAGCTTCGAAAAAAGTAGGAGTTTCCGGAAATCTCAGCAAACATTTTTTCACCCAATCTTGATGATACTTCCATTTAATGATCAGTACAGCAATCCCACTTGGCTCACCAAATTTCGTTCTTCTAGGTTAAACTGTTCCTTTGCAGTAACTGTTTTCAATTTTAGGTTTCACTCTGTTTTCTCCTATATGGATACACGTCCTTGGAACTCTAAATCAAACACGGATTGTGCTAGCTCTTTGAAACTTGGCACAATAATGTAGTTCCAAGTTCTATCGCTATGGTTTGTGTCCTATTGAAGTAGCCCCAAGCAGAGACTGACGAGAATCACTTTCATTGAAAGGGGTTGCCAAGCTTCAAAAAACTTCGAGTTTCTGGAAAACTCAGCAAACATTTTTTCACCCAATCTTGATGATACTTCCATTTAATGATCAGCTAAACAATACCACTTGGCTCACCAAATTTCGTTCTTCTAGGTTAAACCGTTCCTTTGCAGTAACCGTTTTCATGTTTAGGTTTCACTCTGTTTTCTCCTATATGCATACATGTAGTTGGAACTCTAAATCAAACACGGTTTGTGCTAGCTCTTTGAAACTTGGCACCATAATGTAGTTCCACGTTCTATCGCTATGGTTTGTGTCCTATTGAAGTAGCCCCAAGCAGAGACTGACGAGAATCACTTTCATTGAAAGGAGTTGCCAGACTTAGAAAATACTATGAGTTTCCTGAAATCTCAGAAAACATTCTTTCACCCAATCTTGATGATACTTGCAGGTAGTGATCAGTACACGAATCCCACTTGGCTCACCAAATGTCGTTCTTCTAGGTTAAACCGTACCTTTGCAGTAACCGTTTTCATGTTTAGGTTTCACTCTGTTTTCTCCTATATGGATACATGTAGTTGGAACTCTAAATCAAACACGGTTTGGGCTAGCTCTTTGAAACTTGGCACCATAATGTAGTTCCAAGATCTATAACTATGGTTTGTGTCCCATTGAAGTAGCCACAAGCAGAGACTGACTAGAATCACTTTCATTAAAAGGGGTTGCCAAGCGTGGAAAAAAGTTCGAGTTTCCTGAAATCTCAGCAAAAATTTTTTCTCCCAATCTTGATGATACTTCCATTTAATGATCAGCCGACCAATCCCACTTGGCTCACCAAATTTCGTTCTTCTAGGTTAATCCGTTCCTTTGCAGTAACCGTTTTCATGTTTAGGTTTCAGTCTCTTTTCTCCTATATGGATACATGTAGTTGGAACTCTAAATCAAACACGGTTTGTGCTAGCTCTTTCAAACTTGGCACAATAATGTAGTTCCAAGTTCTATCGCTATGGTTTGTGTCCTATTGAAGTAGCCCCAAGCAGAGACTGACGAGAATCACTATCATTGATAGGGGTTGCCAAGCTTCCAAAAAACTACGAGTCTCCTGAAAGCACAGCAATCATTTTTTCACCCAATCTTGATGATACTTGCAGGTAGTGATCAGTACACGAATCCCACTTGGTTCACCAAATTTCGTTCTTCTAGGTTAAACCGTTCCTTTGCAGTATCCGTTTTCATGTTTAGGTTTCACTCTGTTTTCTCCTATATGGATACATGTAGTTGGAACTCTAAATCAAACACGGTTTGTGCTATCTCTTTGAAACATGGCACAATAATGTAGTTCCAAGTTCTATGGCTATGGTTTGTGTCCTATTGAAGTACCCCAAGCAGAGACTGACTAGAATCACTTTCATTAAAAGGGGTTGCCAAGCTTTGAAAAAAGTACGAGTTTCCGGAAATCTCAGCAAACATTTTTTCACCCAATCTTGATGATACTTGCAGGTAGTGATGTGTACACGAATAACACTTGGCTCACCAAATTTCGTTCTTCTAGGTTAACCCGTTCCTATTCAGGAACCGTTTTCATGTTTAGGTTTCACTCTGTTTTCTCCTATATGGATACATGTAGTTGGAACTCTAAATCAAACACGGTTTGTGCTAGCTCTTTGAAACTTGGCACCATAATGTAGTTCCAAGATCTATAACTATAGTTTTTGTCCCATTGAAGTAGCCACAAGCAGAGAATGACGAGAATCACATCATTGAAAGGGGTTGCCAAGCTTTGAAAAAAGTACGGGTTTCCGGAAATCTCAGTAAACATTTTTTCACCCAATCTTGATGATACCTCCATTTAATGATCAGCTGACCAATCCCACTTGGCTCACCAAATTTCGTTCTTCTAGGTTAAACCGTACCTTTGCAGTAACCGTTTTCATTTTTAGGTTTCACTCTGTTTTCTCCTATATGGATACATATCGTTGGAACTCTAAATCAAACACGGTTTGTGCTAGCTCTTTGAAACTTGGCACAATAATGTAGTTCCAAGTTCTATCGCTATGGTTTGTGTCCTATTGAAGTAGCCCCAAGCAGAGACTGACGAGAATCACTTTAATTGAAAGGAGTTGCCAGACTTAGAAAATACTACGAGTTTCCTGAAATCTCAGCAAACATTCTTTCACCCAATCTTGATGATACTTGCAGGTAGTGATCAGTACACGAATCCCACTTGGCTCACCAAATTTCGTTCTTCTAGGTTAAACCGTTCCTTTGCAGTAACCGTTTTCATGTTTAGGTTTCACTCTGTTTTCTCCTATATGGATACATGTAGTTGGAACTCTAAATCAAACACGGTTTGTGCTAGCTCTTTGAAACTTGGCACAATAATGTAGTTCAAAGTTCTATCGCTATGGTTTGTGTCCTATTGAAGTAACCCCAAGCAGAGACTCACTAGAATCACTTTCATTAAAAGCGGTTTCCAAGCTTTGAAAAAAGTACGAGTTTCCGGAAATCTCAGCAAACATTTTTTCACCCAATACTGATGATACTTGCAGGTAGTGATGTGTACACGAATTCCACTTGGCTCACCAAATTTCGTTCTTCTAGGTTAAACCGTTCCTTTGCAGTAACCGTTTTCATGTTTAGGTTTCACTCTCTTTTCTCCTATATGGATACATGTAGTTGGAACTCTAAATCAAACACGGTTTGTGCTAGCTCTTTGAAACTTGGCACAATAACGTAGTTCCGAGTTCTATCGCTACGGTTTGTGTCCTATTGAAGTAGCCCCCAGCAGAGACTGGAGAGAATCACTTTCATTGAGAGGGGTTGACAAGCTTCCAAAAAACTAAGAGTTTCCGGAAATCTCAGCAAACATTTTTTCACCCAATCTTGATGATACTGGCAGGTAGTGATCAGTACAAAAATCCCACTTGGCTCACCTAATTTCATTCTTCTAGGTTAAACCGTTCCTTTGCAGTAACCGTTTTCATGTTTAGTTTTCATTCTGTTTTCTCCTATATGGATATATGTATTTGGAAATCTAAATCAAACACCGTTTGTGCTACCTCTTTGAAACTTGGCACAATAATGTAGTTCCAAGTTCTTTCGCTATGGTTTCTGTCCTATTGAAGTAGCCCCAAGCAGAGACTGACGAGAATCACTTTCATTGAAAGGGGTTGCAAGCTTTCGAAAAACTACGAGTTTCCTGAAATCTCAGCAAACATTTTTTCACCCAATCCTTATGATACTGGCAGGTAATGATAAGTACACCAATCCCACTTGGCTCACCAAATTTCGTTCTTCTAAGTTAAACCGTTCCTTTGCAGTAACCGTTTTCATGTTTAGGTTTCACTCTCTTTTCTCCTATATGGATACATGTAG
>NW_027553242.1:0-43000 GCF_045843805.1 Urocitellus parryii | reverse complement strand
ACATGAACCATAACCCTAACCCTAACCCTAAACCCGAACCCGAAACCTAACCTAACACGAACCCTAACCCTAACACTAACCCAAATCCTAAACCCAACCCTAAACCGAACCCTAACCTGAAACCTAATCCTAACCCTAAACATAACCCTAACCCTAACCCTAAACCTAACCCGAACCCGAAACCTAAACCTAACCCTAATCCTAACACTAACCCTAACTGGAACCCTAACCCTAACCCTTACCCTAACCGAACCCTAACACTAAACCTAACCCTAACCGAACCGAACCCGAACCGAACCGTAACCTTAAACCGAACCCTAAACCTAACCCGAACCCTAACCCGAACTTAACCCTACCCTATCCCTAAACCTAACCACAACCCCATCCTGAAATCTAACCCTAACCCTAACCCTAAAACTAACACTAACCCGAACACTAAATAGTAATCCGAAACCTAACCCTAACCCTAACCCTACACCTAAGCCTAATTGGCACCCTAAAAATAACCCTAACACTAACCCGAACACTAACCCTAAACATAAAACTAACCCTAACCATAACGCGAACCCAAACCCGAACCCTAACCTTAACCTGAACCCTAACCCTAACCCTAAACCTAACCCTAACTATTACCCAAAACCTAACCCTAACCCGAACCTGAATACGAACACTAAACCTAACCCAAACCCTATCCCTAACCCCTAAACCTAACACTAAACCTAAACCTAATTCTAACCCTAACCTGAAACTGAACCCAAACCCTAAACCTAACCCGAACCCGAAACCTAACCCTAACCCTAACCCTAACCCTAACGTAACCCGAACACTAACCCGAACACGAAATCTAACAATAACCCTAAACTGAACCCTAACCCTAAACCTAAAACTAAACCTAACCGTAACTCGAAAGCGAACCCGAACCCTAAACCTAACCGTAACCCTAACCCTAACCCGAATCCTAACCCGATCACGAACCCTAACCCTAACTGTAAACCGAACCCTAACACTAACCCTAACATTAACCCTAACCCTACCCTAACCCTAACCCAAACCCAAACCCTAACCCTAACCTTAACCCTAACCCTAACGCTAACACTAACCCTAACCCTAAACGTAATCAGAACCCTAACCCTAACCCTAACCCTAACCACAACCCGTAACCGAACCCGAACACTAACCCTAAGCCTAAACCTAACCCTTAAGCCGAACAAACCTAACCCTAACCCTAAACCTAAACCCTAACCCGAACACAAACCTGAACCCGAACCCTAACCTGAACCCTAAAACTAACCCTAACGTTAACCCTACCCCGAATCCGAACACGAACACGAACCCTAAATCTAAACCTAACACGAAACCTAACCCTACCCGAACACCAACCCGAAACCTAACCCTAACCCAAACGCGAAACCCTAACCCTAGACCTAATCCTAATTGGCCACCCTAACCCTAACCCGAAACTAACCCGAACACTAACCCTAACCATAAATCTAATCCTAAACCTAACGCGAACCCGAACCCGAACCCTAACGTTAACCTGAACCCTAACCCTATTCCTAACCCTAAACCTAACCCTAAACCTAAACCTAATTCTAACCCTAACCAGAACCCGAACCCAAACCCTAACCCTAACCCGAACCTGAACCGAAACCTTAACCTGAACCCTTAACTTAACCCTAAACCTAAAACTAATTCTAACCCAAACCCGAACCCGAACTCAAACCCTACCCTAACCCGAATCCGAACCCTTACCATAACCCTAACACTTACACTAACCCTAAACGTAACCCGAACACTAACCCAAACACGAAACCTAACCTAACCCTAAACTGAACACTAACCCTAACCCTAACCCTAAACCTAACCCTAATTCTAAACTAAACGTAACCCGAACACATAACCCGAACACGAACCCTAACTCTAAAACTTACCTGAACCCTAACACTAACCCTAACCCTAAACCTAACCGTACCCGAACCTGAAACCTAACCCTAACCCTAACCCTAACCCGAACACTAATCCTAACCGTATCCTAACCCGAACCCGAACCCGAACCCTAACAATAACCCTAACCCTAACCCTAACCCTAACCCGAACCCTAAACCTAACCCTAACTTTAACCCTAACCCTAACCCTAAACCGAACACGAACCTGAACCCGAACCCTAACCTGAACCCTTACCCTAACCGTAACCTTAACCCGAAACCTAACCCTAAACCGAAACCGAATTCTAACTCTAACTCAAACCCTATCCCTAACCCTAACACTAACCCTAATCCTAACCCTAACAGAAACCTAACAGATCCCGAACCCTAACCCTAACCATAAACAGAACCCTAACCCTAACACTAACCCTAACCCTAAACCTAAACGTAACCAGAACACTAACCGAACACGAACCCAAAACCTAAACCTAACCCTTACCTGAACCCTAACCCGAACCCTAACCCGAACCCTAAACCTACCCTAACCCTAACCCTAACACCAACCTGTACCCAAACCCAAAACCTAATTCTACGCCTAACCCTAACCTTAACCCTTAACCAAACCGTAACCCGAACCCTTGCCCTATCCCTAACCATAAACTTAACACTAACCCTAATCTAACCCTAACCCTAACCCTAACCCAAAACCTAACCCTAACCCAACCCTAAACATAACCCTAACCCTAAACATAACCCAAACTGTAACTCTAACCGTAAACCGAACCCTAACCCAAACTCTAACCCTAACCCCAACCCGAACCCTAATCCTAACATTAACCCTAACCCGAACCCGAACCCTAACCCTAACAATAAATGTAACCGTAACCCTAACCCTAACACGAACCCTAACCCTAACCCTACCCTGAACCCTAAACATAACCCTAACCCTAACCTAAACACAACCCGTAACCTGAACCCTAAACATAACCGTAAACCGAATCCTAACACTAACCCTAACATTAAGCATAACCCTAACCGTAACCCTAACCCTAACGCGAACACTAACCTTAACTCCAACCCTAACCCTAACCCTAACCCTAACCCTAACACTAAACCTAACCCTAACCCTACCCTAACCGAACTCTAACCCTAACAGTAACCCTAACCCGAACCCGAACCTAAACCTATACTTAACCCTAACCCTAACACTAACCCTTACACTAACCGTAGTACTAAACCTAACCCTAACCCAAACCCGAACCCGAACCCTAACCCTAACCAGACCACTAACACTAACCCTAACACTAACCTAACCCTAACCCTAACCCTAACACTAACCTAACCCTAACCCTAACCCTAACCATAACCTAACCCTATCCCTAACCCGAACCCGAACCCGAACCCTAACCCTAACTTGAACCATAACCCGAACACTAACCCTGATCCTAAACCTAATCCTAATCCGCACCCTAACCCTACCCGAACCTGAACCAGAACCCTAAACTTTACCCGAACTCGAACACTCACCCTAACATTAACCCTAACCCTAACCGTAACCTGAACCCTAACCTAACCCGAACCCGAAACCAAACCCGAACACTAACCCTAACCCAAACCCTAACCCTAATGCTAACCCTAACCTAAACATAATTCTAACCCTAACACGAACACGAAACCTAATCTAACCATAACCCGAACCCTAACACTAACCCTAACACTACACGTAACCCGAACACTAACTAGAACACGAACCCGAACCCTAACCATAATCCGAAACCTAACCGTAACTCTAACCATAACCCTCACACTAACCCTAACCCTAACCCTAACCCCTAACCCTAACAGTTACCCAAAACCCGACCCGAACCCTAACCCTCACCCTAACCCTAACCCTAACCCAAACCCAAAAGAGAAATGAAACCGAACCCTAATCCTAACCCAAACCCTATCACTAACCGTAACCCTTACCCTTAACCCTAACCCTAAACTGAACCCGAACCTGAACCCTAACCTTAACCCTAACACTAACCCTAACCCCGAACCCTATACCTAAACCGAACCAGAACTCTAACCCTAACCCAAACCCTAACCCTAACCCTAATGCTAACCCTAACCCTAACACTAACCTGAAACCTAACCTGAACCCGAAACCTAACCCTAATCTTAAACTGAACCCTAACACTAACCCTAACCCTAACTCGAATCCAAATCCTAAAAATAAACCTAACCAGAACCCGAACCATAACCTGAACCCTAAACGTAACCCTAAACCTAACCCTAACCCTAAACATAATTCTAACCCTAACCCGAACACGAAACCTAAACCTAAACGTAACCCGAACCCTAAACCCTACACTTAACCTGAACACTAACATGAACACGAACCCTAACCATAACCCTAACCCTAACTCTAACCCTATCCCTCACACTAACACTAAACCTAACCCTAACCCTTAACCCTAACCCTTACCCGAACGTGAGCCGAACCCCAACCCTAACCCAAACACTAACCCTAACCCTAACCCAAACCGAAACCCTAACCGTGCCCCGAACCCTAACCTGAACCCGAACCCTAACCTGAACCCTAAATTTAACCCTAAACCTAACCATTACCCTAACACTAACCCGAACCCTAACCCTAAACCTAACCCTAACCGAACCCTAACCCAAACCCTAACCCTAACCCTAACCCGAACCCTAACCCGAACCCTAAATCTAACCCTAACTCGAACCCTAACCCTAACACTACCCTAACTCTACCCCTAACCCTAAACATAACCTGAATTCTAACCCTAAACCTAACCCTAACCCTAACCCTAACCCTAATCCTAACCTTAACACGAACCCGTACACTAACCCTAATCCTAACTCTATAACGAACACAATCCTGAACCCTAAACCTAACCCTAACCCTAACCTGAACCCTAACCCAAACCCGAACCCGAAACCTAAGCATAACCCGAACCCTAACCCTAAACCAAAGCCTAACCCTAACCCTAACCCGAATCCTAACTCTAACCGGAACCCGAACCTGAACCCTAACCCTAACCCTAAGCCTAACCCTAACCCTAACACGAAAACTAACCCTTAACCAAAGCAGAACTCTAACCCTGAACCAAACCCTAAACCTAACCCTAATGCTAACCCTAACACTAACAATAACCCGAACCCTAACCCTAACCTTAAACCGAACCCTAACACTAACACTAACCCTAAACCTAATCTAACTCGAACTCTAACCCTAACCCTAAACTTAACCCTAACCCTAACCCTTAACATAATCCGAACCATAACAAGAACACGAACCCTAACTCTACCCTAAACCAAACCCTAACCCTAACGTTAACCCTAACCCTAACCCTAAACTTAACCCGAACCCTAACCCTAACCCGAACCGTAACCCTAATCCTAATCCGAACCGTAACCCTAACATAACCCTAACCAGAACCCCTAACCCTAACCCTAATCCGAACCCGACGCGAACCCAAACCCTAACCCTAACCATACATGAACGCTAACCCGAAACCTAACCTAACCCTAACCCTAACTATACCCCTAACCCTAACCCTTACCCGAACCCGACCGGAAACCTAAACCTAACGCTAACCCTAACACTAATCCTAACCCTAATTCGAACCCGATCATTAACCCTAACCCAAACCCTAACCCTAAAACTTTCCCGAAACCTAGCCCTACACGTAATTCTAACCCTAACCCGAACCCGAACCGTAACCTACACGTAACCCAAACCCGAACCCTAACCCTAACCCTAACCCTAACCCTAAACCTAACCCAAACCCTAACCCGAACACGAACCGGAACCATAACCATAAACCGAACCCTAGCCCTAACTCTAACCCTAACCCTAACCGTAACCCTAACCCTAACCCTAAACATAACCCGAACCCTAACTATAACCCTAACCCTAACCCTTACCCGAATCTGACCAGAACCCTAACCCTAAACATAACCATAACACGAACGCTAACCCGAAACCTAACCCTAACCCTAACCCTAACTCTACCCATAACCCTAAACCTTACCCGAACCCGACCCGAACCCTAACTCTAATCCTAAACCGAACCGTAACTCCAACCCTACAACGAACCCTAACCCGAACCTTCACCTTAACCCTAACACGAACCCTAATCCTAACCGTAACCCTAACCCGAACCCGAACTATTACCCTAACCCTAAACCTAACCCTAACCCTTACCCGAATCCAATCCGAACCCTAACCCTAAACCTAACCCTAACCCTAAACCTAACTTTAACCCCTAAACCCTAACCCTTTCCCGAACCGGACACGCACCCTAACCCTAACACTAACCCTAACCCAAACCATGACTCTAACCCTAACCCGAACCTAACCTGAACACTAACGCTAACCCTAAACCGAACCTCATCCTAACAGTAGACCTAACCCTAACCCTAACACTCACCCCTAACAAGAAACCGAACCGTAAGCCTAAACCGAACCTGAACCGTAACCCTAACCCTAACACTAACCCGAACCCAAACCCTAACCGTAAACCTAACCCTAACCCTAACCCGAACCCAACCTGAACCCTAACCCAAACCCAAACCCTAACCCTAACCTTAACCCTAACCCTAACGCTAACACTAACCCTAACCCTAAACGTAATCAGAACCCTAACCCTAACCCTAACCCTAACCACAACCCGTAACCGAACCCGAACACTAACCCTAAGCCTAAACCTAACCCTAAGCCGAACACGAAACCGAACCCTAACCCTAAACCTAACCCTAACCCGAACACAAACCTGAACCCGAACCCTAACCTGAACCCTAAAACTAACCCTAACGTTAACCCCTACCCCGAATCCGAACACGAACACGAACCCTAAATCTAAACCTAACACGAAACCTAACCCTAACCCGAACACCAACCCGAAACCTAACCCTAACCCAAACGCGAACCCTAACCCTAGACCTAATCCTAATTGGCACCCTAACACTAACCCGAAACTAACCCGAACACTAACCCTAACCATAAATCTAATCCTAAACCTAACGCGAACCCGAACCCGAACCCTAACGTTAACCTGAACCCTAACCCTATTCCTAACCCTAAACCTAACCCTAAACCTAAACCTAATTCTAACCCTAACCAGAACCCGAACCCAAACCCTACCCTAACCCGAACCTGAACCGAAAACTTAACCTGAACCCTAACCCTAACCCTTAACTTAACCCTAAACCTAAAACTAATTCTACCCAAACCCGAACCCGAACTCAAACCCTAACCCTAACCCGAATCCGAACCCTTACCATAACCCTAACATTACACTAACCCTAAACGTAACCCGAACACTAACCCAAACACGAAACCTAACCTAACCCTAAACTGAACCCTAACCCTAACCCTAACCCTAAACCTAACCCTAATTCTAAACCGAAACGTAACCCGAACACTAACCCGAACACGAACCCTAACCTAAAACTTACCTGAACCCTAACACTAACCCTAACCCTAAACCTAACCGTAACCCGAACCTGAAACCTAACCCTAACCCTAACCCTAACCCGAACACTAATCCTAACCGTATCCTAACCCGAACCCGAACCCGAACCCTACAATAACCCTAACCCTAACCCTAACCCTAACCCGAACCCTAAACCTAACCCTAACTTTAACCATAACCCTAACCCTAAACCGAACACGAACCTGAACCCGAACCCTAACATGAACCCTTACCCTAACCGTAACCTTAACCCGAAACCTAACCCTAAACCGAAACCGAATTCTAACTCTAACTCAAACCCTAACCCTAACCCTAACACTAACCCTAATCCTAACCCTAACCAGAAACCTAACAGATCCCGAACCCAACCCTAACCATAAACAGAACCCTAACCCTAACACTAACCCTAACCCTAAACCTAAACGTAACCAGAACACTAACCGAACACGAACCCAAAACCTAAACCTAACCTTACCTGAACCCTAACCCGAACCCTAACCCGAACCCTAACCTAACCCTAACCCTAACACCAACCTGTACCCAAACCCAAAACCTAATTCTACGCCTAACCCTAACCTTAACCCTTAACCAAACCGTAACCCGAACCCTTGCCCTATCCCTAACCATAAACTTAACACTAACCCTAAATCTAACCCTAACCCTAACCCTAACCCAAAACCTAACCCTAACCCAACCCTAAACATAACCCTAACCCTAAACATAACCCAAACTGTAACTCTAACCGTAAACCGAACCCTAACCCAAACTCTAACCCTAACCCCAACCCGAACCCTAATCCTAACATTAACCCTAACCCGAACCCGAACCCTAACCCTAACAATAAATGTAACCGTAACCCTAACCCTAACACGAACCCTAACCCTAACCCTACCCTGAACCCTAAACATAACCCTAACCCTAACCCTAACCCTAAACACAACCCGAACCTGAACCCTAAACATAACCGTAAACTGAATCCTAACACTAACCCTAACATTAAGCATAACCCTAACGTAACCCTAACCCTAACGCGAACACTAACCTTAACTCCAACCCTAACCCTAACCCTAACCCTAACCCTAACACTAAACCTAACCACCTACCCTAACCGAACTCTAACCCTAACAGTAACCCTAACCCGAACCCGAACCCTAAACCTATACTTAACCCTAACCCTAACACTAACCCTTACACTAACCGTAGTACTAAACCTAACCCGAACCCAAACCCGAACCCGAACCCTAACCCTAACCAGACCACTAACACTAACCCTAACACTAACCTAACCCTAACCCCTAACCCTAACACTAACCTAACCCTAACCCTAACCATAACCATAACCTAACCCTATCCCTAACCCGAACCCGAACCCGAACCCTAACCCCTAACTTGAACCATAACCCGAACACTAACCCTGATCCTAAACCTAATCCTAATCCGCACCCTAACCCTAACCCGAACCTGAACCAGAACCCTAAACTTTACCCGAACTCGAACACTCACCCTAACATTAACCCTAACCCTAACCGTAACCTGAACCCTAAACCTAACCCGAACCCGAAACCAAACCCGAACACTAACCCTAACCCAAACCCTAACCCTAATGCTAACCCTAACCCTAAACATAATTCTAACCCTAACACGAACACGAAACCTAATCCTAACCATAACCCGAACCCTAACACTAACCCTAACACTACACGTAACCCGAACACTAACTAGAACACGACCCGAACCCTAACCATAATCCGAAACCTAACCGTAACTCTAACCATAACCCTCACACTAACCCTAACCCTAACCCTAACCCCTAACCCTAACAGTTACCCAAACCCGACCCGAACCCTAACCCTCACCCTAACCCTAACCCTAACCCAAACCCAAAAGAGAAACTGAAACCGAACCCTAATCCTAACCCAAACCCTATCACTAACCGTAACCCTTACCCTAACCCTAACCCTAAACTGAACCCGAACCTGAACCCTAACCTTAACCCTAACACTAACCCTAACCCGAACCCTATACCTAAACCGAACCAGAACTCTAACCCTAACCCAAACCCTAACCCTAACCCTAATGCTAACCCTAACCCTAACACTAACCTGAAACCTAACCTGAACCCGAAACCTAACCCTAATCTTAAACTGAACCCTAACACTAACCCTAACCCTAACTCGAATCCAAATCCTAAAAATAAACCTAACCAGAACCCGAACCATAACCTGAACCCTAAACGTAACCCTAAACCTAACCCTAAACCTAAACATAATTCTAACCCTAACCCGAACACGAAACCTAAACCTAACCGTAACCCGAACCCTAACCCTACACTTAACCTGAACACTAATATGAACACGAACCCTAACCATAACCCTAACCCTAACTCTAACCCTATCCCTCACACTAACACTAAACCTAACCCTAACCCTTAACCCTACCCTTACCCGAACGTGAGCCGAACCCCAACCCTAACCCAAACACTAACCCTAACCCTAACCCAAACCGAAACCCTAACCGTGCCCCGAACCCTAACCTGAACCCGAACCCTAACCTGAACCCTAAATTTAACCCTAAACCTAACCATTACCCTAACACTAACCCGAACCCTAACCCTAAACCTAACCCTAACCCGAACCCTAACCCAAACCCTAACCTAACCCTAACCCGAACCCTAACCCGAACCCTAAATCTAACCCTAACTCGAACCCTAACCCTAACACTACCCTAACTCTACCCCTAACCCTAAACATAACCTGAATTCTAACCCTAAACCTAACCCTAACCCTAACCCTAACCCTAATCCTAACCTTAACACGAACCCGTACACTAACCCTAATCCTAACTCTATACCGAACACAATCCTGAACCCTAAACCTAACCCTAACCCTAACCTGAACCCTAACCCAAACCCGAACCCGAAACCTAAGCATAACCCGAACCCTAACCCTAAACCAAAGCCTAACCCTAACCCTAACCCGAATCTAACTCTAACCGGAACCCGAACCTGAACCCTAACCCTAACCCTAAGCCTAACCCTAACCCTAACACGAAAACTAACCCTTAACCAAAGCAGAACTCTAACCCTGAACCAAACCCTAAACCTAACCCTAATGCTAACCCTAACACTAACAATAACCCGAACCCTAACCCTAACCTTAAACCGAACCCTAACACTAACACTAACCCTAAACCTAATCCTAACTCGAACTCTAACCCTAACCCTAAACTTAACCCTAACCCTAACCCTTAACATAATCCGAACCATAACAAGAACACGAACCCTAACTCTAACCCTAAACCAAACCCTAACCCTAACGTTAACCCTAACCCTAACCCTAAACTTAACCCGAACCCTAACCCTAACCCGAACCGTAACCCTAATCCTAATCCGAACCGTAACCCTAACCATAACCCTAACCAGAACCCTAACCCTAACCCTAATCCGAACCCGACGCGAACCCAAACCCTAACCTAACCATAACATGAACGCTAACCCGAAACCTAACCCTAACCCTAACCCTAACTATACCCCCTAACCCTAACCCTTACCCGAACCCGACCGGAAACCTAAACCTAACGCTAACCCTAACACTAATCCTAACCCTAATTCGAACCCGATCATTAACCCTAACCCAAACCCTAACCCTAAAACTTTCCCGAAACCTAGCCCTACACGTAATTCTAACCCTAACCCGAACCCGAACCGTAACCCTACACGTAACCCAAACCCGAACCCCTAACCCTAACCCTAACCCTAACCCTAAACCTAACCCAAACCCTAACCCGAACACGAACCGGAACCCTAACCATAAACCGACCCTAGCCCTAACTCTAACCCTAACCCTAACCGTAACCCTAACCCTAACCCTAAACATAACCCGAACCCTAACTATAACCCTAACCCTAACCCTTACCCGAATCTGACCAGAACCCTAACCCTAAACATAACCATAACACGAACGCTAACCCGAAACCTAACCCTAACCCTAACCCTAACTCTACCCATAAACCCTAAACCTTACCCGAACCCGACCCGAACCCTAACTCTAATCCTAAACCGAACCGTAACTCCAACCCTACAACGAACCCTAACCCGAACCTTCACCTTAACCCTAACACGAACCCTAATCCTAACCGTAACCCTAACCCGAACCCGAACTATTACCCTAACCCTAAACCTAACCCTAACCCTTACCCGAATCCAATCCGAACCCTAACCCTAAACCTAACCCTAACCCTAAACCTAACTTTACCCCTAACCCTAACCCTTTCCCGAACCGGACACGCACCCTAACCCTAACACTAACCCTAACCCAAACCATGACTCTAACCCTAACCCGAAACCTAACCTGAACACTAACGCTAACCCTAAACCGAACCTCATCCTAACAGTAGACCTAACCCTAACCCTAACACTCACCCTAACAAGAAACCGAACCGTAAGCCTAAACCGAACCTGAACCGTAACCCTAACCCTAACACTAACCCGAACCCAAACCCTAACCGTAAACCTAACCCTAACCCTAACCCGAACCCAACCTGAACCCGAACCCTAACCTGAACCCTAAACCTAACCCTAACGTTAAACCTTACCCGAACCCGTACCGGATCCCTAAACCTAACCCTAACACAAACCTGAACCCAAACCCGAACCCGAACCCTACCCAAACCCATACCCGAACCCTACCCAAACCCTAACCCTAACCCTAACCCTAACCCTAACCCAAACCTAACCCTAACCCTAACCCTAACCCTAATCCTAAACTTAACCCGAACCCGAAACCTAAATGGAACCCGAATTCTAACCCTAAACGTAACACTAACCCTAACCCTAAACCTAACCCAAAACCAATCCGGACCTGAACCCAAACCCTAATCTGAACCATAACCCTAACCCTAACCCTAACCCGAACCCGAACGCTAAACCTAACCTGAACCCGAACCTGAACCCTAACCCTAACCCTAACCATAACCCTAACCCTAACCCTAACCTGAACCCTAACCCGAACCCTAACCCTAATCCTAACTGAATCCTAACACTAACCCTAAACCTAAACCGAACCCGAACCCTAACCATAACTTATCCCTAAACCTAACCCTAACCCAATCCTGAAATCAAACCCTAACCCTAACCCTAATCCTAACACTAACAAAAAAACCCTAACCCTAATCCGAACCGCAACCCTAACCATAACCCTTAAACCAAACCTAAAACTAATCGTAATCCACACCCTAACGCTAACCCTAAAACTAACCAAACCCTACCCTAACCCTTAAACTAAGCCTAACACTAACCCGAACCCTAACCCGAACGCTAACCCTAACCCTAACCCGAACCCTAAACCTAACACTTACCCGAACCTGACCCGAAACCTAAACATAACCCTAACCATAACCCGAACGCTAACCCGAAACCTAACCCTAACCCAAACACTAACCCTAACTCTACCCCTAAACCTAACCCTTACCAGAACCCGACCCGAAAACTAAACCTAACCCAACCCTAAAACATATCCTAACCCGAACCCGAACAATAACCCTAACCATAACCCTAACCCTAACCAGAACCCTAAACCTAACCCTAACCCTAACCCTAACTGTAACCCGATCCCGAACCCTAACACTAATCCTAACCCGAACACGAACCTGAACCCGAACCCTAACACAAACGCTAACCCTAACCCTAACACTAACCCCAATCCGTAGCAGAAAAGAAACCTAACCCTAAGCCTAACCCTAACCCTAAAACTTACCCGAACCCTAACCGTAAACCGAACCTGAACCGTACCCTAACCCTAACACTAACCCTAACCCGAAACCGAACCCGAAACCTAACCCTAACCGTAACCCGAATTCTAACCATAAGACTAACCCAAAACATAAACCTAACCCTAAACCTAACCCTAACCCTAACCCGAACCCAAAACTAACCCGAACCCTAACCTGAACCCTAAACCTAACCATAAGGTTAACCCTAACCCGAACCCGAACCCAAACCCTAACCCATACCCTAACCCGAACCCGAACCGTAACACTAACCCTAACCCTAACCCGAACCGTAACTCTAACCCTAACCCTAACCCTAACCCGAACACTTACCCTAACCCGAACCCTAACCCTAAACCAAACCCTAACCTGAACCATAACCCTAACACGAACCGTAACTCTAACCCTAACCCTAACCCCAACCCGAATACTAACCCTAAAACTATCCCTAAACCTAACACTAACCGTAACCCAAACCCGAAACTGAACCCGAATCCTAACCTGACCCTAAACCTAACCCTAACACTCACCCTAACATGAAACAGAACCCTAACCCTAAACCGAACTCGAACCCGAACCTAAAACTAAACCTAACCCTAACACTATCCCGAACCCAAACATGAACCCGAACCCTAACCTGAACCCTAAAACTAACCCTAACGTAAATCCTAACACGAACTAGAACCCGAACCCTAAACTTAACCCTAACCCGAACCCGAACACCTACCCGAACCCTAACCAAAAACATAACACAAAACTTAAACCTAACCCGAACCCAAAGCCGAACCCTAACACAAACCCAAACCTTATTCATAACCCTTACCCTAATCCTAAACCTACCCCAAACCCGAACCCTAAAAGTAACCCGAACACTAACCCTAAACCTAACAATAACCCTAACCCTAAGCCTAACCCAAAACCGATCCGAACCTTAACCCGAACCGTAACCTGAACCATAACCCTAACACTAACACTAAGTCGAACCCGAAACCTAAACTTAACCTAACCCGAAACCTAACCCTAACCCTAACCCTAACCCGAACCCTAACCCTAACCCGAACCCTAATCCTAACAGTAAACGTAACACGAACCCTAACCCTAACCCTAACACTAACCCTCACCCTAACCCTTACCCGAATCCGACCCGAACCCTAACCCTAACCCTAACTCTACCCCTACCCTAACCCTTACCCAAAACCGACCCGAACCCTAACCCTAACCCTAACCCAAACCCTAACCAGAACTCTTTCCCTAACCCTAACACTAACCCAATCCCTAAACCTAACCCGAACACTAATGCTAACCAAAAACCTAAACCTAACCCTAAGCCAAAACCTAACCATATCCCTAACCCGAACCGTAACTCTAACCCGAACCCTAACCCGAACCCGAACCCTAACCTTTACTTTAAACCGAACCCTATCACTAACCCTAAGCCTAACCCTAACCCAAACTCTAACTCGCACCCTAACCCGAACCCTAACCCTAACCCTAACCCTAACCTGAACCCGAACCCTAACCTGAAACCTAATCGTAATCCTAACTCTAACCCTAACCCTAACCCGAACCCTAAAACGAATTTGAACCCTAACCCTAACTCTAAACCGTACCCTAAACCAAAACCTAACCTAAACCTAAGCTAACCCTAAAGATAATCCTAACGCTAACACGAACCCAAACCCTAACCCTAACCATAACTCTATACCGAACCTGAACCCGAACCCTAACCCTAAACCTAACCCTAATCGTAAACTTAAACAGAAACTGAACCCTAAACCTAACCCGAAACCTAACCCTAACCCTAACCCTAGCGTAACCCGAATCCTAATCCTAACCCTAAAAAAAATCCTAACCCCTAACCGTAACCCTAACACTAACCCTAACCCTAAACCGAACCCGAACCTGAACTCGAAGCCTAATCCTAACCCTAACCCTAACGAAAACCCTACCCCGAACCCGAAACTTAAACCTAACGAAATCCTAACCAAACCCGAACCGAAACCAAACCTGAAAAGGAATGCTAAACTGAAACCTAATCCTAACCCTTACCGTAACCCTAACTGTATCCATAACCCTAACCCGAACCCTAACCCTAACCCTAACCCTAAACCTAACCCGAAACCTAAACCTAACCCTAACACTAACCCTAACCCTAACCGAACCCTAACCCTAACCCTAACCCTAAACCTAACCCTAACCGAACCCTAAACTTAACCCTAATCCTAAACCTTACCCGATCCCGACCAGAACCCTAACTCTAACCCTAACCCTAACCTTAACCCTAACCCAAACCGAAACCCTAACCGTAGCCCGAACCCTAACCCTAACCCGAACCCTAAACCGAAAACTAAACCTAATCCTAAAACTAAATCTAACCCTAAACCCATCCCGAAATCTAACCCTAACCCTAACCATAACCCTAACCCTAACGCGAACCCTAACTCTTACCCGAACCCTAAACCTAACCATAACCCTAACCCTAAAACCTAAACCTAACCATAATCCTCAACCTAGCCCTAACCGTAACCCTAAACCGAACCCGAAACCTAACCCTAACTCTAACCCTAAACCTAAACCTAACCCTAACCAGAACCCGAACCCGAACCCGAACTCCTAACCCTAACCCGACCCAAACCCTAACCCTAACCGTGACCCTAAGCCTAAATGTAACCCGAACCCTAACGAGAACACGTACCCTAACCCTAACCCTAAACCGAACCCTTACCGTAAACCTAACCCTAAACCTAACACTAACCCGAACCCGAACCCTAACCCTAACCGTAACCTTAACCATAACAGTAAACATAATCCGCACCCTAACCCTAACCCTAACCTAACCCGAACCGTAACCCTAAGCCTAACCCTAACACGAAACCTAATCCTAACCATAACCCAAACCCGAAACCTAACACTAACCCTAACCATAACCCTAACCCTAAAGCATACCCGAACCCGACCCGAACCCTAACCCTAACCCTAACCATAACCCTAACTCTAACCCTAAACCTAACCCTAACCCTAACCCGAACCCTAACCCTAACCCTAACCCCATCAGTAACTCTAACCCTAACCCGAAACCTAACCCTAACCCGAACCCTAATCCTAACCGTAACCAAACCCTAACCCTAACACTCACCCTAACACGAAACCGAACCCTAACAGTAAACCGAACCCGAACTGTCACCCTAACCATAACCCTAACCCTAACCCTAACACGGACCCGAACCTGAAAGCTAACCCTAACCAATACCCTAATCCTAACCGTAACCCTAACCCTAAACCTAACCCTAATCCGAACCCGAACCTGAACCCGAACACTAACCTGAACCCTAACCCTAACCCTAACACTAACCCTAACTCTAAACCGTACCCTAAACCTAATGCGAACCCGAACTGTAACCCTAACCCTATCCCTAACCCGAACCCGAACCCGAACACAAACACGAACCCTAACCATAACCAAAACCCTAATCATAACCGTAACTCTAACCCTAACCCTAACCCTAACTCTAAACCGAACCCGAACCTGAAAACCGAACCCTAACCTGAACCCTAACCCTAACCCTGACACTAACCTTACCGAAACCTAACCCTAAACAGAACCAGAACTCTAACCCTAACCCAAACCCTAACCCTAACCCTAATGCTAACCCTAACCCTAACACTAACCTGAACCCAAACCTGAACCCGAACCCTAACCTTAAACTTAAACCGAACCCTAACACTAACCCTACCCCTAACCCTAACTCTAACCTCACACCCTAACCCGAACCCCTAAACCTAACCAGAACCCTAACCCTAACTCTAACCCTAACCCAAACCCGAACCCTAAAATGAATTTGAACCCTAACCCTAACCCTAAACCGAATCCTAACCCAAAACCTAACCATAAACGTAAGCCTAACCCTAACCCTAATCCTAACCCTAACATGACCCCTAACCCTAACCATAACTCGAACCCAAACCCTAACCCTAAACCTAACACTAACCCGAATCCGAATCCGAACCCGAACCTAACCATAACCCAAACCTAACCCTAAACCTAACCCTAACCCGAATCCTAACCGTAACCGGAAACCGAACCCAAACCCTAAACCTAAACAAATCCCTAATCCTAAACCTAACCCAAACCTGAATTCTAAACCTAACCCGAACCCTAACCCTAACCCTAACCCTAACCTAAGTTAACCCGAACCCTAATCCTAACCCTAACCCGAATCGTAACCTTAACCGTAACCCTAACACTAACCCTAACCCTAAACCGAACTCCAACCTGAACCCAAACCCTATCCTGAACCCTAACCCTAACACTAACACTAACCCTAACTCTAACCCGTACCCTAAACCTAATGCGAACCCGAACCGTAACCCTAACCGTATCCCTAAGCCGAACACGAACCCGAACATGAACACGAACCCTAACCCTAACCAAAACCCTAATCCTAACAGTAACCCTAGTCCTAACCCTAACCCTAACCATAACCCGAACTCTAACCCTAACCCAAACCGTAATCCTAACCCTAACCCTAACCCTAAACCTAATTCGAAACCTAACACAAACCCTAACCCTAACTCTAACCCGAACCATAACCCTAACCCTAACACTAACCCTTACCCTAACCCTAAACCTAAACGTAACCCGAACCCTAACGAGAACACGTACCCTACCCTAACCCTAAACCGAACACTTATGCTAAACCTAAAATTAACCCTAACCCTAACCCTAACCCTAACCCTAACCAGAACCCTAACCCTATGCCTAACCCTAACCCGAACCCTAATCCTAACCATAACCCTAACCCGAACCCTAATCCTAACCATAACCCTAACCCGAACCCGAAACCTAACACTAACCCTAACCCTAACCCTAACCCTAAACCATACCTGAACCCGACCCGAAACCTAACCCTAACCCTAACCATTACCCTAACTCTAAACCTAAACCTAAACGTAACACGAACCGTAACCCGAACCCTAAACCTAAACTTAACCGTAACCCCAACCCGTACCCGTACCCGAACCTTAATCCTAAGCCTAACCCTAACCCTAAACTTAACACTAACCCTAACTCTAACCCTAACCCGAACCCTAAAACGAACCCTAACCCTAACCCTAACCCTTACCCGAACCCTAGCCCGAAACCTAACCCGAACCCTAACCCATACCCGAACCCGAACCCTAACCCTAAGCCTAACCCTAAGCCTTACCCAAACCCTAACCCGAACCCTAACCCTAACCCTAAGCCTAACCCTAACCCTAACCCAAACCCAAACCCTAACCCGAACCCTAACCCTAATCCTAACCCGAACCGTAACTCTAACCTAAACCCGAACCCTAACCCGAACCCTAACCCTAACCCTAACCAGAACCCTAATCCTAACCATAACCCTAACCCGAACCCAAAACCTAACCCTAACCATAACCCTAACCCTTATTCGAAGCCTACCCGAACCTCAACCCTAACCTTAACCATAACCCGAAAGCTAACCCGAACCCTAACCCTAACCCTAACCCTAACCCTAAATCTACCCCTAACCCTAACCCTTACCCGAACCTGACCCGAAACGAAACCCTAACCCTAACCGTAACTGAAACCCTAACAAGATCCTAACCCTAACCCTAACCCTAACCCTAACCCTAACCCGAACCCGAACCCTAAATCTAAACCTAACCCTAACCCTATCCCGAGCCCAACCTGAACCCTAAACCTAACCCTAACCTTAACACTAAACTGAACCAGAACCCGAACCCTAAACCTAAACCTAACCCTAACCAGAACCCGAGCCCTAACCCTAACCCGAACCCGAACCCTGACCCTAACACTAACCCTAATCCTAACCTTAAACTTAACCCGAACACTAACCCGAACACGAATCCTAACCCAAACCATAAACCGAAACCTAACCCTAAACCTAACCTTAAACCAAACCCTAACCCAAACCCGAATCCGAACCATAAACCTAACCCTAACCCTAACCCTAACACGAATTCGAACCCTGACACTAACCCTAAACCTAAAGTTTAATCAAAACTATACCCTAAACCTAACCCTAACCCGAACCGGAACCCTAACTCTAACCCGAACCAGAACCCAAACCTGAACCCTAACCCTAACCAAAACCCTCAACCTAACCGTACCCCTAACCCTAACCCTAACCCTAAACTGAACGTGAACCTGAACCCGAACCCTAACCTGAACCCTAACCCTAAACCAAACACTAACCGTAACCCGAACCCTAACCCTAAACCGAACCAGAACTCTAACCCTAACCCGAAACCTAACCCTAACCCTAATGCTAACCATAACACTAACACTAACCCGAACCCTAACCCAAACCTGAACCCTTACCTTTACCTTAAACCAAACCCTATCACTAACCCTAACCCTAAACCTAACCCAAACTCTAACTCGCACCCTAACCCGAACCCGAACCCTAACCCTAACCCTAACCTGAACCCGAAACCTAAACTGAACCCTAATCGTAACCGTAACTCTAACCCTAACCCTAACCTGAACCCTAAAACGAAATTGAACCCTAACCCTAACCCTAAACCGTACGATAACCCAAAACTTAACCCTAAACCTAAGCCTAACCCTAAAGATAATCCTAACCCTAACACGAACCCAAACCCTAACCCTAACCATAACTATATACCGAACCCGAACCCGAACCCTAACCCTAAAACTAACCCTAATCCTAAACTTAAACCGAACCTGAACCCTAAACCTAACCAGAAACCTAACCCTAACTCTAACCCTAACGTAACCCGAATCCTAATCCTAACCCTAACCCAAATCCTAACCCTAATCGTAACCCTAACACTAAACCTAACCCTAAACCAAACCCGAACCTGAACTCGAACCCTAACCCTAACCCTAACCCTAACCAAAACCCTACCCCGAACCCAAAACTTAAACCTAACGAAATCCTAACGAAACGCTAACCGAAATCAAACCTGAAACCGAATGCTAAACTGAAACCTAATCCTAACCCTTACCGTAACCCTAACTGTATCCATAACCCTAACCCGAACCAGACCCTAACCCTAACCCTAAACCTAACCAGAAACCTAACCCTAACCCTAACTCTAACCCTAACCCTAACCGAACACTAACCCTAACCCTAACCCTAAACCTAACCCTAACCGAACCCTAACCTTAACCCTAACCCTAAACCTTACCCGAACCCGACCAGAACCCTAACTCTAACCCTAACCTTAACCTTAACCCTAACCCAAACCGAAACCCTAACCCTAGGACGAACCCTAACCCTAACCCGAACACTAAACCGAACACTAAACCTAACCTTAAAACTAAATCTAACCCTTAACCGATCCCGAAATCTAACCCTAACCCTAACCATAAACCTAACCCTAATGCGAACCCTAACTCTTACCCGAACCCTAAACCTAACCTTAACCCTAACCCTAAACCTAAACCTAACCATAATCCTCAACCTAGCCCTAACCGTAACCCTAAACCGAACCCGAAACATAACCCTAACTCTAACCCTAAACCTAAACCTAACCCTAACCAGAACCCGAACCCGAACCCGAACCGTAACCTTAACCCGAACCCTAACCCTAACCCGAACCCAAAACCTAACCCTAACCGTGACCCTAAGCCTAAATGTAACCCGAACCCTAACGAGAACACGTACCCTAACCCTAACCCTAAACCGAACCCTTACCGTAAACCTAACCCTAAACCTAACACTAACCCGAACCCGAACCCTAACCCTAACCATAACCTTAACCATAACAGTAAACATAATCTGCACCCTAACCCTAACCCTAACCCTAACCCGAACCCTAACCCTAACCCTAACCCTAACCCTAAATCTACCCCTAACCCTAACCCTTACCCGAACCTGACCCGAAACGAAACCCTAACCCTAACCGTAACTGAAACCCTAACAAGATCCTAACCCTAACCCTAACCCTAACCCTAACCCTAACCCGAACCCGAACCCTAAATCTAAACCTAACCCTAACCCTATCCCGAGCCCAACCTGAACCCTAAACCTAACCCTAACCTTAACACTAAACTGAACCAGAACCCGAACCCTAAACCTAAACCTAACCCTAACCAGAACCCGAGCCCTAACCCTAACCCGAACCCGAACCCTGACCCTAACACTAACCCTAATCCTAACCTTAAACTTAACCCGAACACTAACCCGAACACGAATCCTAACCCAAACCATAAACCGAAACCTAACCCTAAACCTAACCTTAAACCAAACCCTAACCCAAACCCGAATCCGAACCATAAACCTAACCCTAACCCTAACCCTAACACGAATTCGAACCCTGACACTAACCCTAAACCTAAAGTTTAATCAAAACTATATCCTAAACCTAACCCTAACCCGAACCGGAACCCTAACTCTAACCCGAACCAGAACCCAAACCTGAACCCTAACCCTAACCAAAACCCTCAACCTAAACCGTACCCCTAACCCTAACCCTAACCCTAAACTGAACGTGAACCTGAACCCGAACCCTAACCTGAACCCTAACCCTAAACCAAACACTAACCGTAACCCGAACCCTAACCCTAAACCGAACCAGAACTCTAACCCTAACCCGAAACCTAACCCTAACCCTAATGCTAACCATAACACTAACACTAACCCGAACCCTAACCCAAACCTGAACCTTACCTTTACCTTAAACCAAACCCTATCACTAACCCTAACCCTAAACCTAACCCAAACTCTAACTCGCACCCTAACCCGAACCCGAACCCTAACCCTAACCCTAACCTGAACCCGAAACCTAAACTGAACCCTAATCGTAACCGTAACTCTAACCCTAACCCTAACCTGAACCCTAAAACGAAATTGAACCCTAACCCTAACCCTAAACCGTACGATAACCCAAAACTTAACCCTAAACCTAAGCCTAACCCTAAAGATAATCCAACCCTAACACGAACCCAACCCTAACCCTAACCATAACTATATACCGAACCCGAACCCGAACCCTAACCCTAAAACTAACCCTAATCCTAAACTTAAACCGAACCTGAACCTAAACCTAACCAGAAACCTATCCCTAACTCTAACCCTAACGTAACCCGAATCCTAATCCTAACCCTAACCCAAATCCTAACCCTAATCGTAACCCTAACACTAAACCTAACCCTAAACCAAACCCGAACCTGAACTCGAACCCTAACCTAACCCTAACCCTAACCAAAAACCCTACCCCGAACCCAAAACTTAAACCTAACGAAATCCTAACGAAACGCTAACCGAAATCAAACCTGAAACCGAATGCTAAACTGAAACCTAATCCTAACCCTTACCGTAACCCTAACTGTATCCATAACCCTAACCCGAACCAGACCCTAACCCTAACCCTAAACCTAACCAGAAACCTAACCCTAACCCTAACTCTAACCCTAACCCTAACCGAACACTAACCCTAACCCTACCCTAAACCTAACCCTAACCGAACCCTAACCTTAACCCTAACCCTAAACCTTACCCCGAACCGACCAGAACCCTAACTCTAACCCTAACCTTAACCTTAACCCTAACCCAAACCGAAACCCTAACCCTAGACGAACCCTAACCCTAACCCGACACTAAACCGAACACTAAACCTAACCTTAAAACTAAATCAAACCCTTAACCGATCCCGAAATCTAACCCTAACCCTAACCATAAACCTAACCCTAATGCGAACCCTAACTCTTACCCGAACCCTAAACCTAACCTTAACCCTAACCCTAAACCTAAACCTAACCATAATCCTCAACCTAGCCCTAACCGTAACCCTAAACCGAACCCGAAACATAACCCTAACTCTAACCCTAAACCTAAACCTAACCCTAACCAGAACCCGAACCCGAACCCGAACCGTAACCTTAACCCGAACCCTAACCCTAACCCGAACCCAAAACCTAACCCTAACCGTGACCCTAAGCCTAAATGTAACCCGAACCCTAACGAGAACACGTACCCTAACCCTAACCCTAAACCGAACCCTTACCGTAAACCTAACCCTAAACCTAACACTAACCCGAACCCGAACCCTAACCCTAACCATAACCTTAACCATAACAGTAAACATAATCTGCACCCTAACCCTAACCCTAACCCTAACCCGAACCCTAACCCTAAGCCTAACCCTAACACGAAACCTAATCCTAACCATAACCCAAACCCGAACCCGAAATATAACCCTAAACCTAACCCTAACCCTAACCCTAAAGCATACCCGAACGCGACCCGAACCCTAACCCCTAACCCTAACCATAACCCTAACTCTAACCCTAAACCTAACCCTAACCCTAACCCTAACCCAAACCCTAACCCTAAACCTAACCCCATCAGTAACTCTAACCCTAACCCGAAACCTAACCCTAACCCGAACCCTAATCCTAACCGTAACCAAACCCTAACCCTAACACTCACCCTAACACGAACCGAACCCTAACCCTAAACCGAACCCGAACTGTCACCCTAACCATAACCCTAACCCTAAACCTAACCCTAACCCTAACACGGACCCGAACCTGAACGCTAACCCTAACCAAAACCCTAATCCTAACCGTAACCCTAACCCTAAACCTAAAACTAATCCGAACCCGAACCTGAAACCCGAACCCTAACCTGAAACCCTAACCCTAACCGTAACACTAACCCTAACCTCTAACCCATACCCTTAACCTAATGCGAACCCGAACCATAACACTAACCCTATCCCTAACCCGAACCCGAACACGAACACGAACCCTAACCCTAACCAAAACCCTAATCCTAACCATAACCGTAACTCTAACCCTAACCCTAACTCTAAACCGAACCCCGAACCTGAAACCGAACCCTAACCTGAACCCTAACCCTAACCCTGACACTAACCTTACCCGAAACCTAACCCTAAACCGAACCAGAACTCTAACCCTAACCCAAACCCTAACCCTAACCCTAATGCTAACCCTAACCCTAACACTAACCCGAACCCAAACCTGAACCCGAACCCTAACCTTAACCTTAAACCGAACCCTAACACTAACCCTAACCCTAACCCTAACTCTAACTCGCACCCTAACCCGAACCCTAACCCTAACCCTAACTCTAACTCGCACCCTAACCCGAACCCTAAACCTAACCCTAACCCTAACCCTAACTCTAACCCTAACCGAAACCCGAACCTAAAATGAATTTGAACCCTAACCCTAACCCTAAACCGAATCCTAACCCAAAACCTAACTGTAAAAGTAAGCCTAACCCTAACCCTAATCCTAACCCTAACATGAACCCGAAACCTAACACTAACCATAACTCTATATCGAACCCGAACCTGAACCCTAACCCTAACCCTAACCATAACTCGAACCCAAACCCTAACCCTAAACCTAACACTAACCTGAATCCGAATCCGAACCCGAACCTAAAAAATAACCCAAACCTAACCCTAAACCTAACCCTAACCGGAATCCTAACCGTAACCGGAAACCGAACCCGAACCCTAAACCTAAACAAAACCCTAATCCTAAACTTAACCTGAACTGAATCCTAACCCTAACCCGAACCCTAACCCTAACCCTAACCCTAACCTAACTTAACCCAAACCCTAATCCTAACCCTAACCCGAATCGTAACCTTAACCGTAACCCTAACACTAACCCTAACCCTAAACCGAACTCCAACCTGAACTCGAACCCTAACCCGAACCCGAACCCTAACCCTAACCCAAATCCTAACAAAACCCTAACACGAAACCGAACCTGAACCCGAATCCTAACCTGAAACCTAATCCTAACCCTAACCTTAACCCTCACTGTAATCTGAACCCTAACCCGAACACTAACCCTAACCCTAACCGTTACCCGAACCCTAAACCTAACCCTAACCCTAACCGAACCCTAACCCAAACCCTAACCCTAAACCTTTCCCGAACCCGACCCGAAACCTAACTCTAACCATAACCCTAACCCTAACCGTAACCCAAACCGTAACCCTAAACCTAACCCTAACCCTAACCCCTAACCCTAATCCTAACCCTAACTCTAACCAAAACCCGAACCCGAACAAGAACCCTAAACTTAACCAAAACCCTAACAATTACCCTAACCCTAACCCTGACCCTAACCATAACCCGAACTCTAACCCTAACCCAAACCGTAACCCTAACCCTAACACTAAACCTAAACCTAATTTGAAACCTAACACAAACCCTAAACCTAACTCGAACACAAACCCTAACCCGAACCCTAACCCTAACCCTCACACTAACCCTTACCCTAACCCTAAACCTAAACGTAACCCGAAACCTAACGAGAACACGTACCCTAACCCAAACCCTAAACCGAACACTTATCCTAAACCTAAACTTAAACCTAACCCTAACCCTAACCCTAACCCTAACGCGAACCCGAACCCTAACGCTATGCCTAACCCTAACCCGAACCCTAACCCTATGCCTAACCTTAACCCGAACCCTAATCCTAACCATAACCCTAACCCGAACCCGATATCTAACACTAACCCTAACACTAACCCTAACCCTAAACCATACCCGAACCCGACCCGAACCCTAACCCTAACCCTAACATTACCCTAACTCTAAACCTAACCCTAAACCTAACACGAACCGTAACCCGAATCCTAAACCTAAAACTTAACCGTAACCCCATCCCGTACCCGTACCCGAACACTAACCCTAAGCCTAACCCTAACCCTAAACCTAACCCTAAACTTAACACTAACCCTAACTCTAACCCTAACCCGAACCCTAAAACGAACCCTAAACCTAAACCTAACCCGAACCCGAATCCTAATCCTAACCATAACCCTTACACGAACCATAGCCCGAAACCTAACCCGAACCTTAACCCGTACCCGAACCCGAACCCTAAACTAAAGCCTAAACCTAAGCCTTACCCGAACCCTAACCCGAACCCTAACCCTAACCCTAAGCCTAACCCTAACCCTAACCCTTACCCGAACCCTAACCCGAACCCTAACCCTAAAACTAACCCTAAACTTAACACTAACCCTAACTCTAAACCTAACCCTAACCCGAACCCTAATCCTAACCCGAACCCTACCCTAACCCTAACCCGAAACCGAATCCTAATCCTAAACCTAACCCTAACCCTTACCCGAACCTTAACCTGAACCCTAACCCTAACCCTAACCCTAAGCCTAACCCTAACCCTAACTATAACCATAACCATAACCGTAACCCGAAACGGAAACCTAACACTAATCCTAACCGTAACCCTAACCCTAACCTAACCCTAACCAAATCAGAACCCTCACCATAACCCGAACCCTAACCCTAACCCTAACTTAAAACCTACCATAACCCTAACCCTAACCCGAACCCGAAACCTAACCTTAACCCTAACCTTACCCGAAACCTAACCCTAACCCTAACCCTCACCCGATCCCGAAACCGAACCCTAAATCCAACCCGTACCCTAACTCTAAACCGAACCCGAAACTTAATCCTAAACCTAACACTAACCGTAACCTGAACCTGAACCTGAACCCGAATCCTAACCTAAACCTTAACCCTAACACTAAAGTAAACCTAAACCCGAACCCTAACCCGAAACCTAACCGTAACCCTAACCCTAAGCGAACACTAACCCTAACCCTAACACAAACGGAACCCTCATCCTAACCCTAACCCAAACCCGAACCCGACCTCGAACCCTACCCTAAAGCTAACACGAAACCTAACCCCAACATGAACCCGAACCCGAACCCTAACCCTAACCCAAACCCTAAACCTAACCTAACCCTAACCCGAACCTGAACCGTAACTCTAACCCAATTCTTACACTAACCGTAACCCAAACCCGAACCTGAACCTGAAACCCTAACATGAAACATAAACCTAACCCTATCCTAACCCGAACCCGAAAAGTAACCCTAACCCGAAACCGAACCCGAAGCCTAACTCTAAACAAAATCCTAACCCTAACCCTAAACCAAACCCTAACCCGAACACTAACCCTATCCCTATCCCTAACCCTTAACCTAACCAGACCCGAACCCTAACCCTAACCATAACCATAACCCGAACGCTAACCCGAACCCTAAACCTAATCCGAATATTAACCCTAACTCGACTCCTAAACCTAACAATTACCCGAACCCGACCCGAACCCTAACCCGAACCCTAAACGTAATACCCAATATACAACCCGAATCCGAAAAATAACCCTAAGGCTAACCCTACCCTAAGCCTAACCAGACCCCTAAACCTAACCCTAACCCTAACCCTAACCCTAATCCGAACCCGAACCCTAACACTAATCCTAACCCGAACCTGAACCCGAACCCTGAACCCTAACCCTAAATCGAACCCTAACCCTATCTCTTACCCAAACACTAACCCGAATCCGAACAATAAACTAACCTAACCCTAACCGCTACACCTAACCAGAACCCTAAACCTAATCTAAACCTAACCCTAATCCTAACCCGAACCCGAACCCTAACACTAATCCTAACCCGAACACGAACCCGAACCCGAACCCTAACCCTAACCAGAACCCTAACCCTAACCCTTACCCTAAACATAACCCTAACCATAACCCGAAACCTAACCCGAACCCTAACCCTAACCCTCACCCTAACCCTAAAACGAACACTAACCCTAACCTTAACCACAAACCTAACCCTAACCGAATACGAACCCAACCCTAAAACTAACCCGAACACCGAACCCGAACCTGAACCCTAACCCAAACCCTAACCCTAACCCTATTTGTAATCCAAACTCTAATCCTAACCATAACCCGAACAATAAAACTAACCCTAACCCTAACCCGAACCCGAACCCGAACCCTAACCCTAACCCGAACCATAACTCTAAAACCTAACCCAAACCCTAACCTGAAACCTAACCTAACTCTAAACCGAAACGTAACCCTAACCCTAACCCTAACCCTATACCGAACCCGAACTCGAAACCTAAACCTAACCCGAAACCGAATCCTAACTGTAACCCTAACCCTAAACCTAACCCTAAACCTAACCCGAACCCGAATCCTAACCCTAACCCTAACCCTAACTCTAACCCGAACCCTAACCCTAAACCTAACCCTAACCCTAACCCTAACCCAAAACTGATCCGAACCTGAACCCCGAGCCCTAACCTGAACCATAACCCCAACCCTAACCGTAACCCGAAACCGAAACCTAAACGTAAGCCGAACCCGAACCCGAACCCTAACCCTTACCCGACCCTAAGTCTAACCCGAACCAAAATCCTAACACTAACCCTAACCAGAACCCGAACCTGAACCCGAACCCTAACCTGAACCCTAATCCTAACCCTAAACCTAACCGTAATCCTAACTGTATCCCTAACCCGAACACGAACCCTAACCCTAACCCTAACCCTAAACTTAACCCGAAACCTAACATTAACCCTAACATTAACTGAACCCTAACACTAACCCTAACCCTAACCCTAACCCTAAACTTAACCCGAAACCTAACATTAACCCTAACATTAACCGAACCCTAACACTTACCCTAAACCGAACCTGAACCCTAATCCGAAACCGAACCCTAACCCTAACCCGAACTCTAACCCTACCCTATCCCTAAACCTAACCCTAAACCGATTCCGAATTCTAACCCTAACCCTAACTCTAACCCAACACTAAGCCGAACCCTAATCCTAAAGCGAACCCTAACCCTAACAGTGACCCTACCTTAACGCGAAACTAAACCCGAACGCTAATCTTAACCTGAACACTAACCCTAACCCTAACACTAAACCTAACGCGAACTCTAAACCTAAACCCAACCAGCACTCTAACCCTAACCCAAACCCTAACCATAACCCTAATGCTAACCCTAACCCTAACACTAACCCGAACCCTAACCATAACCCGAAACCTAACCTTAACCTTAAACCGAAACCTAACACTAAACCTGACCCTAACCCTAACCCTAACTCGAACCCTAACCCTAACCCTAATCTTAACCCTAACCCTAACCCTAACACTAAACTTAGCACTAACCCTAACCCTTGCCCGAAACCGAACAGAACCCTAACCCTATACCTAACCCTAACCCAAATCGTAACCCGAACACTAAACCTAACCCTAAACCTAACATGAACCCGAACCCTAAAATAACCCTAACCCTAACCAAAACCCTAACCCTAACCCTAACACTAACCCTAAAACTAACTCTAAACCTATCCCGAACCCGAAACCGAACCCTAACCCTAACCCAAACCCTAACCCTAACCCTAACCCAAACCCCAACCCTAACCCTACCCCGAACCCGAACCTGAACCCGAACCATAACCTGAACCCTAAACGTAACCCTAACCCTAACCCTAACCCTAACTCGAACCCTAAAACGAATTTGAACCCTAACACTAACCCTAAACCGAACCCTAACCCTAAACCTAACCTTAATCCTAAGCCTAACCCTAACCCTAATCCTAACCCTAACCCTAACCCGAACCCTAACCCTAACCCTAACTCTATACAGAACCAGAACCTGAACCCTAACACTAACCCTAACCATAACCCGAACCCTAACACTAACCCTAACCCTAACCCTAACCCTAACCCTAACCGAAACCTAACCATAACCCGAACCATAACTCTAACCCTAACCCAAACCCTAACCTGAACCCTAACCCTAACCCTAACCCTAACCCTACCCAGGACCCTAAACCTAACCCTAACCCTAACCCGAACCCGAACCAGGACAATAACCCTAACCCAAACTCTAAACCGAACCCTAACCCTAACACTAACGGACCCCTATCCCTAACCCTAACCTCATCCCAAACCCGAACACGAACACGAACCCCAACCCTAAACCTAACATGAGACCTAACCCTAACCCGAATTAGAACCCGAAACCTAAACATAACCCAAACCCTAACCCTAACCCTAACCCTAATCCTAAACCTAACTCGAACCCGAACCCTAACCCTAAACCAAACCCTAACCATAAACCTAACCGAAAACCGATCCAAACCAGAACCCGAACCATAACCTGAACCATAACCCTAACCCTAACCCAAACCTAAACCTAACCCTAAACTGAACACTAACCTGAAACCTAATCCTAAACCTAACCCTAACCCAACCCTAACCCTAACCCTAAACCTAACCCGAACCCGAGACCTTACCCTAACACTAATCCTAACCCTAACACTAACCCGAACATTAACCCTAAACCTAAACTAAACCCTAACCCTAACCCTAAACCTCACCGTAACCTGAAGGCGAACCCGAACCCTCAATCCAACCCTAACCCTAACCCGAACCCGAGCCCTAACCCTAACCCGAACCCAAACCATAACCCTAACCCTAACCCTAACCCTAACCCTAACCAACCCCTTAACCCTACGCCTAAAAACACTAACCCTAACCCTAACCCTACCCCTATACTGAACCCGAACTCGAAACCTAAACATAACCCTAACCCGAATCCTAACCATAACCGAAACCCTAAACCTAACCCTAAACCTAACCCGAAACTGAACACTAAGCCTCACCCTAACCCTAACCTAAACCTACCCCTAACCTTAACCCTAAACCAAAACCGATCCGAACCTGAACCCTAACCCTACCTGAACCATAACCCGAACCCTAACAGTAACCCAAACCCGAACCCTAAACTTAACCCGAACACAAACCCAAACCCTAACGCGTACCCAAACCCTAACCCTAACCCTAACCCGACCTGAACCCTAACCCTAACCCGAACCCTAAGACAAACCCTAACTCTAACCCTAACTCAAACCCGTACTCTAACTCTAAACGGAACCCGAACTGTAACCCTAACCCTAACCCTAACCATAACCCGAACCCTAACACTAACCCTAACCCTAACACTAACCCGAACCCGAACCCAAACCGTAACCATAACCCTAAACCTAACCCTAACCCTAACCCTAATCCTAATCTGAATTCTAACCCTAACCGGAACCGGAACCCGAACTCTAACCCTAACCATAAACCTAATCCTAACCTTAACACGAATCTGAACCCTAACCCTAACCCAAACCCTAACCCTAACCCTAACCGTAACCCGAACCCTAACCTGAACCATAACCATAATACAAACACTAACAATAACCCTAACCCTAACACGAAAACTAACCATAACCCTAACCCAAAACTTAACCCTATACGTAACCCTAACACTCACCCTAACCCTAATCCAAACCTGAACCTGAACCCGAACCCAAAACTGAACCATAACCCTAACCCTAACCCAAACCCTAAACCGAACCCTAACCCTTAACCGAACCAGAACTCTAACCCTGACCCAAACCATAACCCTAAACCTAATGCTAACCCTAACCCTAACACTAACTCAAACACTAACCATAACCCTAACCCTAAGCCTAACCCTAACCCTAATCCTAACCCTAACCCTAACGCTAACCTTAAACCTAATCCTATTCCTAACCCTAAGACTAGCCCTAACCCAAACCTTTGCCCGAAACGGACCCGAACCCTAACCCTAACCCTAACCCTAACCCTAAACAAACCCTAAACCGAACTCTAACCCTAACCCTAACCCTAACCCTAAACCTAACCCTAACCCTAACCCGAAACCTAACCCTAACCCTAACCCTAACCCTAACCCGAACCCTAAACCTAACCCTAACCCTAACCCTAACCCTAATTTAACCTGAACCAGAAACCAAACCCTAACCCTAACCCGAACCCGAACCCTAACACTAACCCAAACGCCAACACTAACCCTAAGCAGAACCCGAACCTGAACCTGAACACTAACCTGAACCCTAATCCTAACCCTAACCCTAACATTAACAATAACCCTAATCCTAAACCTAACCCGAACCCGAAGCCTAACCCTAACCCTAACCCTAACCCGAACACGAACCCTAACACTAACACTAACCCTAACTCTAATCCTAACCCGAACAGGAACCCGCACCCTAAACTTAACACGAACCCTAACCCTCACCCTAACGCTAACACTAAAACTAACCCGAACCCTAACCCGAACCCGAACCCTAAAGTTAATCTGAACCCTAAACCTAACCCTAAACCTAACCCTAACAGTAACCCGTAACCTAAACCAAACCCGAACCCGAATCCGAACACTAAACCTAACCCAAAACCTATGCCTAACCCTAAACCTAACCCTAAACCTAAACCTAATTCTAAACCTTACCCGAACCCAAACCCAAACACTAATCCGAAACTGAATCCTAACCCTAACCCTAACCCTAAACCTAACCTAACCCTAAACGTAACCCGAAAACTAACCCGAAGACGAACCCTAACCCTACCATAAACCGAACCCTAACCCTAACCCTAACCTTAAAACTCACCCTAACCCGAACCCGAACCTGAACCCGAACCCTAAACCTAACCCTAACCCTAACCCTAAACCGAACCCGATCCCTAACCCTAACCCGAACCCGAACCATAACCCTAAACCTAACCCTAAACCTAAGCCTAACCCTAAACCTACTACTAACCCTAACATGAACCCAAACCCTAACACTAACCCTAACTCTATACCGAACCTGAACCTGAACCCTAACCCTAAACCTAACCATCACCCGAACCCTAACCCTAACCCTAACCCTAACACCTAACCCGAACCCGAGACCGAACACTAACCGTAACCCGAACCCTAACCCTAACCCTAACACTAATCCTAACCTTTACCCGAACCTGAAACCTAACCCTAACCCGAACACTAACCCTAACCCTAACCCTAACCCTAACCCTAACTCTAATCCGAACCCTAATGCTAACCCTAACCCAAACCCTAACGCTAACAGTACCCCTAACCCTAAACCGAACCCGAACCTGAACAAGAACCCTAACCTGAACCCCAACCCTAACCCTAACCCTAACCCTAACCCGAACCCGATCCCTTACCCTAACCTAAATCCTAACCCTAACCCTAACCCGAAACCGAACCTGAACCCGAAACCTAACCTGAACCCTTATCCTAACCCTAACCCTAACCCTAACTGTAACCCTAAACCTAACCCGAACCCTAATCCTAAAACTAACCCTAACCCTAACCCTAACACGAACCCTAACCCTAACCCTAACAAAACCCTAAACCTAACGCTAACCCTAACCTTTACCCGAACCCGACCCGAACCCTAACTCTAACTGTACCCCTAACCCTAAACCTAACCCGAACCCGAACCCTAACGCTAACCCTAACCTTAAACCTATCAATAATTGTAATCCAAACCCTAACGCTAACCCTAACCCGCAAACTAACCCTAACCCTAACCCTAAGCCTAAACCTAACCCAAACCCTAATCCTAACGGTAATCCTAACCCGAACCCGAAACCTAAAACTAACACTAACCCTAACCCTAACCGTAACCCGTACCCGAACCCGACTCGAACCCTAAACCTAACCCTAACCATAACCCTAATTCTAACCCTAACCCTAACCCTAATCCTTATCTTAACACTAACCAGAACCCTAACCCTAACCCTAACCGTAACCCCAACCCGTACCCGAACCCGAACCCTAACCCTAAGACTAACCCTAACCCTGACCCTTACCGGAACCCTAACCCGAACCCTAACCCTAACTTTAACCCTAAACTTAACACTAAGCCTAACTCTAACCCTAACCCGAACCCTAACCCTAACCCTAACACTAACCTGAACCCTAACACTAATCCTAACCCTAACACGAATCCTAATCCTAACCCTAACCCTAACCCTTACCCGAACCCCAACCCTAAAACTAACCGTAACCTGATCCCGAACCCTAAACCTAACCCTAACTCGAACTCGTACAATAACCCTAAACGGAACCCGAAACGTAACTCTAACCCTAACCCGAACCCGAACCCGAACCCGAACCCGAACCCTAACCCTAACCCAAACCCTAACCCTAACACTAACCCTAAACCTAAACCTAACCCGAACTCAAACCCTAACCCTAACCCAAACCTTAACCCTAACCCTAACACAAAACCAATCCGAAACTGAACCCGAACCCTAAACTGAACCATAACCCGAACCCTAACCGTAACCCGAACCCGAACCGAACACTAAATGTAACCCGAACCCCATCCCTAACCCTAACCCTAATCCTAAACCTAAACATAATTCTAACCCTAACCCGAACCCGAACCTTAACCATAACCCGAACCCAAACCTTAACCCGAAGCCTAACCCTAACCATAAACCTAACCCTAAACGTAACCCGAACCCTAACCAGAACACGAACCCTAACCCTAACTCTAAACTGAACCCTAAACCTAAACCTAACCATAACCCTCACCCTCACCCTAACCGTTATGCTAACCCTAACGCCTACCCGTATGCGAACCCGAACCCTAACCCTAAGCCTAACCCTAACCCTAACCCTTACACAAACCCTAACCCGAACCCTAATCCTAACCCTAACCCTAACCCTAACACTAACACTAACACTAACACTAACCCTAACCCTAACTCTAACCAAACCCGAGCCCTAACCCTAACACGAAATCTAAACCTAACCCTAACCAGAACCCTAACCATAACCAGAACCCTAACCCTAACCCGAACCCGAACCGTAACCCCAACCCTAACCCTAACTCTATACCGAACCCAAACTCGAAACCTAAACATAACCCTAACCCGAATCCTAAGTTACCCTAACCCTAAATCTAACCCTAAACCTAACCCGAAACCGAACCCTAACCCTAACCCGAACCCTAACCTAAACCTAACCCTAACCCTAACCCTATCCCAAAACCGATTCGAACCTGATCCCGAACCCTAACCTGAACCATAACTCGAACCCCAACCCTAACCCTACCCCGAACCTGAACCTGAACCCGAACCCTAACCAGAACCCTAAAAGTAACCCTAACCCTAATCGTAACCCGAAACCCTAAAACAAATTTGAACAGTAAACCTAAGCCTAATCCTAACCTTAATCCTAAGCCTAATCCTAACCCTAACACGAACCCGAAACCTAACCCTAACCCTAACTCTATACCGAACCAGAACCTGAACCCTAACCCTAACCATAACCATAACCCGAACCCTAACACTAACCCGAACCCTAACACTAACCTGAACCCAAACCCAAACCGTAACCATAACCCGAAAACTAACCCTAACCCTAACCCTAATCCTACCCCGAATCTGAACCCTAACCGGAACCGGAACCGGAACCCTAACCCTAAGCCTAAACCTAATCCTAACCTTAACCCGAAACTGAACCCTAACCCTAACCCGAACCCTAACCCTAACCATAACCCGAACCTTAACCTGAACCATAAATATAATACAAATCCTAACTCTAACCCTAACCCTAACACGAAAACTAAACCTAACCCTAACCCAAAACTTAACCTTAAACGTAACCCTAACCCTAAACCGAACCTGAACCTGAACCCAAACCCAAACCTGAACCCTAACTCTAACCCTAACCCAAACCCTAACCCTAACACTAACCCTTAACCGAACCAGAACGCTAACCCTGACAAAAACCATAACCCTAAATCTAATGCTAACCCTAACCCTAATCCTAATCCTAATACTACCCCTAACCCTAACCTTTGCCCGTAACTGACCCGAAACTTAAGCCTAACCATGACCCTAAACAAACCCTAAACCGAACTCTAACCCTAACCCTAAACCTAACCCTAAATCTAACCCGAACCCTAACCCTAACCCTAACCCTAACCCTAACCATAAACCGAATCCGAACCCTAAACATAACCCTAACCGAACCCGAACCCGAACCCTAACCCTAAACCTAACTCTAACCCTAACCCTAACCCTAATTTATCCCGAACCTGAAACCAAACCCTAACCCTAACCCGAACCCGAACCCTAACACTAACCCAAAACCCAACACTAACCCTAACCAGAACCCGAACCTGAACCCGAACACTAAACTGAACACTAATCCTTACCCTAACCCTAACATTAACAATAACCCTAACCCTAAACCTAACCCGAACCCGAAGTCTAACTCTAACCCTAACCCTAACCGGACCGGAACCCTAACACTAACCCTAACTCTAATCCTAACCCGAACAGGAACCCGCACCCAAACTTAACACGAACCCTAACACTCACCCTAAAGCTAACCCTAAAACTAACACTAACCCTAACCCGAACCCGAACCCGAACCTGAACTCTAACCTTAACCTGAACCCTAACCCTAAACCTAAACCTAACCCTAACAGTAACCCGAAACTTAACCGAACCCGAACCCAAATCCAAACACTAAACATAACCCCATAAAATTATAAACCCAATCTTGATGGTACTTTCAGGTAATGATCCATACACCATTCCCACTTGGCTCACCAAATGTCGTTTTCTAGTTAAACCCTTCGTTTGCAGTAATCGTTTTCACTTTTAGGTTTCACTCTGTTTTCTCCTATATGGATGCATGTATTTGGAACTCTAAATCAAACACAGTTTGTGCTAGCTCTTTGAATCTTCACACAGTAATGTAGTTCCAATTTCTATTTTTATGGTTTCTTTTCCATTGATGTAGCCCTAAGCAGAGACTGGCGAAAATCACTGTCATTGAAAGGGGTTGCCAAGCTTCTAAAAAACTACGAGTTTACTGAAGTCTCAGCAAACATTTTTCACCCAATCTTGATGATACTTTCAGGTAATGATAAGTACACCAATCCCACTTGGCTCACCAAATTTCGTTCTTCTAGGTTAAACCGTTCCTTTGCAGTAACCGTTTTCATTTTTAGGTTTCACTTTGTTTTCTCCTATATGGATACATGTATTTGGAACTCTAAATCAAACACCATTTGTGCTAGCTCTTTGAAAATTGATACAATAAAGTCGTTTCAAGTTCTATTTCTAGGGTTTGTTTCCTATTGATGTAGCCCTAAGCAGAGACTGGATAAAATCACTTTCATTTAAAGGGGTTGCCAAGCTTCCAAAAAACTACGAGTTTCCTGAAATCTCAGCAAACATTTTTTAACACAGTCTTGATGATACTTTCAGATAATGATCAGTACACAAATCTCACTTGGCTCACCAAATTTCGTTCTTCTAGGTTAAACTGTTCGTCTGCAGAAACGGTTTTCATTTTTAGGTTTCACTCTGTTTTCTCCTACATGGATACATGTATTTGGACATCTAAATCAAACATCGTTTTTGCTAGCTCTTTGAAACTTGACACAATAATGTCGTTCCAAGTTCTATCTCTAGGGTTTGTTTCCTATTGATGTAGCCATAAGCAGAGACTCGCGAAAATCACTTTGATTGAAAGGGGTTGCCAAGATTCCAAAAAACTACGAGTTTCCTGAAATCTCAGCACACATTATTCACCCAATATTGATGGTACTTTCAGGTAAGGATCAGTACACCATTCCCACTTGGCTCACCAAATTTCCTTCTTCTAGGTTAAACCGTTCGTTTGCAGTAATCGTTTTCATTTTTAGGTTTCACTCTGTTTTCTCCTATATGGATACATGTATTTGGAACTCTAAATCAAACACGGTTTGTGCTAGCTCTTTGAAACTTGACACAGTAATTGTTCCAAGTTCTATCCTTATGGTATCTTTCCCATTGATGTAGCCCTAAGCAGAGACTGGCGAAAATCACTTGCATTTAAAGGGTTGCCAAGCTCCCCAAAAACTACGAGTTTCCTGAAATCTCCGCAAACATTTTTTCACCAATCTAGATGATACTTTCAGGTAATGATCAGTACACCAATCCCACTTGGCTCAACAAACTTTGTTCTTTTAGGTTAAACCGTTCATTTGTAGTAACCGTTTTCATTTTTAGGTTTACCTATGTTTTCTCTATATGGATACAGGTAGTTGGAACACTAAATCAAACACGGTTTGTTCTAGCTCTTTGAAACTTGATACAATAAAGAGTTCCAAGTTCTATCCTTATGGTTTCTTTTCCATTGATGTAGCCCTAAGCAGAGACAGGCGAAAATCACTTTCATTGAAAGGGGTTGCCAAGCTTCCAAAAAACTACTAGTTTCCTGAAATCTCAGCACACATTTTTCAACCAATCTTTATGGTACTTTCAGGTAATGATGCGTACACCATTGCCACTTGCCTCACCAAATTTCGTTCTTCTAGGTTAAACCGTTCGTTTGCAGTAACCGTTTTCATTTTTAGGTTTCACTCTGTTTTCTCCTATATGGATACATGTATTTGGAACGCTAAATCAAACACGGTTTGTGCCAGCTCTTTGAAACTTGACACAATGAAGTAGTTCCAAGTTCTATCCTTATGGTTTATTTCCCATTGATGTCGCCCTAAGCAGAGACTGGCAAAAAGCACTTTCATTGAAAGGGGTTGCCAAGCTTCCAAAACACTATGAGTTTCCTGAAATATCAGCAAACAATTTTCAAACAATCTTGGTGATATTTCAGGTAATGATCAGTACACCAATCCCACTTGGCTCACAAAATTTCATTATTCTAGGTTAAATCGTTCATTTGCAGTAACTGTTTTCATTTTCTGGTTTCGCTCTGTTTTCTCCTATATGGATTCATGTATTTAAAATCAAACACGGTTTGTGCTAGCTCTTTGTATCTTGACACAATAAAGTTGTTCCACGTTCTATCCTTATGGTTTCTTTCCCATTGATGTAGCCCTAAGATTTCACCGGCGAAAATTACTTTCATTGAAATTGGATGCCAAGCTTCCAAAAAAACTACGAGTTTCCTGAAATCTCTGCATACATTTTTTCACCCAATCTTGATGATACTTTCAGGTAATTATCAGTACACTATTCCCACTTGGGTCACCAAATTTCGTTCTTCTAGGTTAAGCCGTTCGTTTCCAGTAACCGTTTTCATTTTTAGCTTTCACTCTGTTTTCTCCTAAATGGATACATGTATTGTCTCCTATATGGATACATGTGAGGGTCCGCCGAATCTTTGGAGTAAGAGACCACAAGAGACTGTCTTATGCAAAAGCAGAAGGGTGGGTTTATTTGGAGACCAGCATGCTACAGCTCTCTCTATAGCAAAGAGAGATAGAGCCCTGAGAACATCTTGAGCAGAGCTTATATAATTTCCCTGGAGAAGTCAGGGAGAGAAGTTACATTGTGTAGTTTGGCAGTTTTGGACAGCTCATTCTGGGAACAAGATTAGCAGACAGTCCATAGTTGGGGACAGCACATTCTGGGAACAAGATTAGCAAACAGTTCTTAAGACTTCAACAGTGTTTTGTTAAGCATATAGAGAAACGGAGTCACAAGTACCTATTTTATTAACCTTTCATTCCCTACTTCTTCTTCTGGCTACTTTTAATCATAAAAGTTATCATTGCGAGGTGTCACATTCCATGTCTGCTAGTGGGGTATATTTTTGTCTGATTACCATTAGTTTGATTTGTCCAGTTTGGGCCTGGAGAAAGGAAACTACACGGTTGAGCAAACAGGGTTCTAGAGTTAGCAACAATATAAGAATTATTAAAGAATCACCAATGCTGATAAAAGCGTAGTTAACCAAGGGGACTGTGTGAACCAAGATTTATATCACCCTTTTTGGGTCTTTCTCTCTCATTGATGCTCTTTAAGGCATCTTTTTAATTTACTCATAGATTTTTTTACAACTCCAGTATGGTCGGCATAAAAACAACATTTTTTTCCTTAATGCAGCATAAAGGCCCTCTTCTCTCATGAAGAGGAGGTACAACCCTCGCCTTTTCTGTAAAACAACTTTAGAGAGAGAAGTTAAAATTTCCTGCAAAGCTGTGATGGAGGTTTCTAATATCTTTAAGTTTTAGTCCATTGCTGTTTCTAATTGGGTCATTTGTTGTGTCCCACGGACCAGGGCAGTGGTTCTTTTGCCCACCCCTGCAGCAATTCCCATTCCTAATAAGATGACTAAAGTGAGGGATACAGGTTTCCTGCGAAACCGGGTTGTATGTCCCTTTATTTGATCTTTAAATGAACCTGCGTCATGATTGAGCACTCTGGGAAACATATGCACCATTACATAATTAATTACATTTGTTGACCATTTTATGAAAATATAAATAATGTTTAAGTATATAGAATTATACTGTTGTAGGGACGGACAAGGCAAGGCACCTAAGATAGCAATGAAGACAGGAAAACAGTTCTATTTGGTTGCAACCGGATTCAGACTGCATTGCTTCAGTTGTAATCAATTAATCCCTTGAGTCCCAAGTTTAGGTAGTTTTAGAATTTTGTACTCAACATGTAAGGGAAGGGGCTCAGAAGTTTCCAGTCTGCAGAAGTTCAAAAAAAGCCGTTTTTGTTTCTGTTTTTTTTTTTTTTTTTTTTCTGTTCTGGGCAAGTTAACTTTTCAAGGACACCTGGAAGGGAGAGAACTTTTATCTTTTTCCTTGCCAGCTGTTACCATAGAGCCCAATTGATAACTTTTTATCTCAGAAATGTAGCCATCTCTGTGAAGCTCCAGCTCAAGGCCAGAGGCCCTGTTCACATATTTTGTGAAAAACAAGTAAGGGGGTGTCTAGCTTAGGAGTGCTGACTTTTCTAGCCAGTGGCCAAGTAGAACAGGGCAACATAAAAAGAGAAAGTTTATCTATACTGAACTCTTTTATAGGGACTCTTTTGCTGAAAGTCCTAACGTCAGCCATAGTGAAGACTTCTGGAGAAGGTCAGTTAAGACTTTTCTGTGGGCCTGGTACAGAGGGGGAGGACGGGGAAGGTAGTGCTGAGAGCAGCTCCATGGATCTGAGAATGAGGAAGGAGAGATGTAAAAGAATAATGGAAAAGTGGTTTGGGATTTTCCTAGCAACAAAAAACTTGAGTAGTAGAACAGGTAGAGCAGAGGGGAAGACTGGAGTGAGTATCCCAAAAAGCCTGTGAGGGACTTTAAATTTTTAGTAACCTGTTTTTAGTAATGATAAAGCAACTTTAAAGGCCATTTTTATTACATTTTGGATAGTCCTGGTGGGACCCAGTGTGGGCACTGACAGGAGAAGAGAGGAGTGAATGGGTCGAGATATACCTCAGTACCTGTTACTTCAGCAAGGGGGCAATGGTCTGAGAACTGGCGGAGGTTTGGTTTCCATCAGGTAGCCCCTGTATGTTTACATCCTTATGCCTTACAGAAGAAGTCGTTTTTTCCCCCACATAGCTGTGACTGTTTGTGGCTTTGGTAGTCCACCGGGCAAACATAGTAATCTAGGTTAGCCAACTTACATCTGGCTCGTGTGTCCCTACATCCATAATGTTTGTTTCTATTATCTATGGTACGGAAGGGATTTAATGGAATTTTAGTGGGATCCTTTTCATCAGGGATATCCCAATAGGAAAGACCTATAGCCAACTGACATTATTTGTGATTAGCCATCATTGTTGTACGGGTTGATGAGGGTTAGGACTACTGGTGGTCAAGGGGAGAGTCTATAGTCCTATCCACACGGCGAATATGCAATTTGAGAGGGTTACCAGTCTTTTCCAATTCCCAGCCAGAGTCTGGACAGGGCGCAGGAAGTGATTCCATCTACCTTTACCGCTGTAGGTGTTATAAGTAGCACCTGGTTTGGTCCTTTCCAGCGGGGTTCTAGAGATGACACCTGATGTCGTTTTACATAGATGAAGTTTCCCACTTGAAATCGGTGTGGAGTTCCTTCGTCCCCAGGTTGGTAGGCAGTGGCCAGATGTTTCCACAGGTATCGTTGGGTTCTTTCAAGAGCTTTAAGTCTGTCAAGCAAGGGGGTGTGGAAGGGATTGTTAGGTCCTAGAGTTGGGGTTAGGTCCCTTACTGGAGGAGGGGCACCATAGAGAATTTCATAGGGGGTGAGGTTACACAAAGAATCAGAGGGAGTATATTTTTGTACAAAACAGTGCATAAGGCAGGAGCATAGTCCAATCTTTTATGCCGGTCTCCAAGCTTAATTTTGTCAAGGTCTCTTTAATGGTTCTATTCATTCTTTCTACCTGTCCTGAGCTCTGGGGTCTATAAGCACAATGTAATTTCCAATTATTCCCCAGGGTCCTGGCTAAACCCTGACTTACCTGGGCCACGAACGCCAGTCCATTATCGGACCCTATTACCTTAGGCAGGCCGTAACTTGGAAAAATATCTTTCAGGATCTTCTTGATCACCATTTGCGCCATTTCTTTTTTTTGCAGGGAAGGCTTCAATCCATCCTGAAAATGTATCTACAAAGATTAGGAGATATTTAAGTCCATACCGTGCTGGCTTAATTTCAGTAAAGTCTACTTCCCAAAATTGTCCTGGTCTGGTTCCTCAAAGGTGCCTTCCTATAGGAAGCTTGGAGGGGTAAGCATTAACCAATTGACAGACCCGACAGGCTTTTGTTACTCGTTCAGCTATTTTCTTTCGCTGTGAGCTGGTTAGTGGAAAACTCTGTTCTTGATCCTTTAGGAATGCCTGCAGTTTCTTTGAACCAAGGTGAGTGAGTTGATGTACGTTCTTAACGTAGTGTAGGGCTTTCTGAAATTGCAAGTTTGGTTCAGTGAAGTGGAGAGTTCAGTGTCAGTGTCTTTATGTTCCCCCGGTGTGGAAAGTGTTAACATGGTTACTCCGTTTAGGGCTGCCAATTTAGCTTCTTCATTTGCCTTCTTGTTAGATGGGGGTGGTATCTGCACAACGGTTTGTTTTCTGGGCTCAGTGAGCCATTGTTTATCGCCTCTAAGAGAATAGTCCAGGAAGATTACTTCTTGCTGGCAATTTGGGCCTTTTTGGCAGAAGCTTGGATAATAGTGCTTGGGTCCCAGACTCACAGTTTTCCTTGGTATCGGCTGTCAGTAGCAGGTCATCCATATATTGAAGCAGGGTGACTTCGGGGTGCGTAGTTCTGAAGTTGTTGAGATCTCTTTGGAGGGCTTCATCAAAGAGAGTGGGGGAGTTTTTGAACCCCTGTGGGAGTCTGGTCCAA
>NW_027553241.1:0-43065 GCF_045843805.1 Urocitellus parryii | reverse complement strand
GAGAGAGAGAGGATAGAGAGAGAGAGAAGAGAGATAGAGAAGAGAGAGAGTGAGAAGAGAGAGATAGGAGAGAGTGAGAGGAGAGAGAGAGGAGAGAGAGTGGAGAGAGAGAGAGGAGAGAGGCGAGAGAGGAGAGAGAGGAGAGAGAGAGAGGAGAGAGAGAGACGAGAGAGACAGAGAGAGGAGAGAGAGAGAGAGGAGAGAAGAGAGAGGAGAGAGAGGAGAGAGAGAGGAGAGAGAAGAGAGAGAGCGAGGAGTGACAGAGGAGAGAGAGAGGAGAGAGAGAGGAGAGAAAGAGAGGAGAGAGAGGAGAGAGAGAGAGAGGAGAGAGAGAGGAGAGAGATGAGAGAGAGAGAAGAAAGAGGAGAGAGAGAGGAGAGAGAGAGAGAGAGAGAGAGGAGAGAGAGGAGAGAGAGAGGAGAGAGAGGAGCGAGAGAGAGAGGAGAGAGAGAGAGAGGAGAAAGAGAGGAGAGAGAGAGGAGAGAGGAGAGAGAGAGAGAGGAGAGAGAGAGGAGAGAGAGCGGAGAGAGAGAGAGGAGAGAGAGAGAGAAGAGAGAGAGAGAGAAGAGAGAGGAGAGAGAGGAGAGAGAGAGGCGAGAGAGAGAGAGAGAAGAGAGAGGAGAGAGAGAGGAGAGAGAGAGAGGATAGAGAGAGAGAGGAGACAGAGAGGATAGAGGATGGAGAGAGAGGAGAGAGAGAGAGAGGAGAGAGAGAGAGGAGAGAGAGAGACAAGAGGGATGAGAGAGAGAGAGAAGTGAGAGGAGAGAGAGAGGAGAGAGAGAGAGGAGAGAGAGAGTGAAGAGAGAGGAGAGAGAGGAGAGAGTGGGGAGAGAGAGAGAGAGAGAGAGAGAGGAGAGAGAGGAGAGAGAGAGAGAGGAGAGAGAGAGAAGAGAGAGGAGAGAGAGAGAGAGAGGAGAGAGAGAGAGAGAGAGGATAGAGAGAGAAGAGAGAGGAGAGAGGATAGAGAGAGAGAGAAGAGAGATAGAGAAGAGAGAGAGAGAGGAGAGAGAGAGAAAAGAGAGTGGCGAGACAGCGAAGAGAGGCGAGAGGAGAGAGAGATAGAGGAGAGAGATAGAGAGAGGAGAGAGAGACAGGGAGAGATAGACAGGAGAGAGAGAGGAGAGAGAGAGAGGAGAGAGAGAGGAGAGAGAGAGAGGAGAGAGAGGAGAGAGAGGAGAGACAGAGAGAGGAGAGAGAAGAGAGAGCGCGGAGTGACAGAGGAGAGAGAGGAGAGAGAGAGGAGAGAGAGGAGAGCGAGAGGAGAGAGAGAGGAGAGAGATAGGAGAGAGAGAGGAGAGAGAGGAATGAGAGAGAGAGGAGAGAGAGAGAGAGAGAGAGAGAGAGAGAGAGAGAGAGAGAGAGAGAGGAGAGAGAGAGAGAGGAGAGAGAGAGAGAGAGGAGAGAGAGAGGAGAGAGAGAGGAGAGGGAGAGGAGAGAGAGGAGAGAGAGAGGAGAGAGAGAGAGGAGAGAGAGGAGAGAGAGGAGAGAGAGAGAGAGAGAGGATAGAGAGAGAGAGGAGACAGAGAGGAGAGAGTAGAGAGAGAGAGAGGAGAGAGAGAGGAGAGAGAGAGGAGAGAGAGAGAGAGGAGAGGGGAGAGAGAGAGGGGAGAGAGAGAGAGGAGAGGGAGAGGAGAGAGAGAGGATAGAGAGGAGAGAGGGAAGAGAGAGCGAGAGAGAAGAGAGAGGCGAGAGACAGAAGAGAGAGTCGAGAGAGGAGAGAGAGAGAGGAGAGAGAGAGGAGACAGAGAGAGGAGAGAGCGAGAGATGGAGAGAGAGAGAGGAGAGAGAGAGGAGAGAGAGGAGCGAGAGAGAGAGGAGAGAGAGGAGAGAGAGAGAGAGGAGAGAGAGAGGAGAGAGAGAGAGGAGAGAGAGAGAGAGAGTGGGGGAGAGAGAGAGGGGGAGAGAGAGAGGAGAGAGAGAGAGGAGAGAGAGAGGCATTTTTTTCCAATTGCTTTTCTCTATGGCTTTCTTATTCTTCTCATATTTATACTGAGGCTATAATTCTTGGGCAAGCAGGTCACTGAGGTGAGATGTACCCTGACATCTCATGTTCTCCAAGTTAATTGTCTCATTATCCCTGACCCTTTCAGCTGCCTGAGTGCATGCCTTTCAGAGTCCTCACTGTGAAATTACTTTTCTCTGCATATCCACATTGTCTGTGTTCTTCTAGAGGAAGTCATGATGCAGAGCCCTCATTTAAGGAGCAGAAAGTGAGCATCACCTACATAATGGCTGTGTCTGCCTTAATTGTCTGAAATTCTTCTGCACAAGAGGTTTCTAACCCCAAAGTTCCTATTTTCTAATACTTGAACATTACCCTGATTCATATTTGCTTTCTGTCCTAGTACCAGCCATTTTTTTTCAAATAACTTTTCTCCTTTTATAATTTTATCAGATAAAATTAAAATATTTTATCTGATATCAGAATGTGCCCATTGCATCTTAACCCTCACAACTGAAAATGCAAACATGTATGTATGTCTGTTCTAATCTACACACACTCCCTTATTATAGTTATATTTATGTGGAACAATGCGTTTGTACTAAGCTAAACATGAATTTATCCTCACCTGTAGTCAGTGAATTCTGATCCACATGCCATAGATCACTCTTCCTTCATCCCCATGCCCTCACACACACACCCTTTTTTAGTAGTAAATGGACACAATATTTTTGTTTTTATGTGGTGCTGAGAATCAAACCCAGTGCCTCCCATGTGAAAGGCAAGCTCTCCACCACTGAGCCACAACCCTAGCCCCCCCTCACTCCTTCTTATTTGCAAATTCTCACACCATCAGTGAGAATCATGGGTCCTAGCTTTAGCCATGTAATTAATTCATTGTTTCAGTATGAGCAATGAATTCATTGTTGCTGCAGATGATAGGTTGTTACATAGCAAAAATATGAGTATATGGTCTTTTCCACCAATTTCTAGTGCATATCTCCCAGAATTCTCACATATCCTGAGTAATAGGAATGGTAGGAGCATCTATTTTTTAACATTTGTTCTTTGACCTTGCTTTCTTGCACAGAGCTCCTAAACCATGCAATATCTCCTGGGTGGTAGGAAGGTCTTTTACTCTAATAAGAACTCTAGATGGGCTCTAGAAAAGATTTAGGATGGAGAATGTCTAAATGTTTGGAGGTTTAAGTACCCCACCTCCTTTTGGGAAAGAAGGTGGAGACTGGGTTAATAATTCATCTTGCTGGCATTATTAAGTCTCCACAAAATTTCATACAAGAAGTGGTTCAGGGAGTTAATGAGTTGCTGAACACAGCCATGAAAAGTGGGTGGTGCATCCAACTCAATGAGGACAGAGTTTCCTGCACTGGGGACTCTTCTGGGTTTCATCCTGTGAATTTCCTCATCAGATTGTAATTTGTCTGTCCTGGAATGTCATAAATGGTGGGCCATACAGCATGTTTTTCTCTTCAGCCTGGCTTCCTTTGCTTAGAAGCACACCAGGTAGGATGCATCTGTGTCTCTATGTCAGTTGATAATACATACCATTCCATTTTGTGTTGGTTTTCAATTCAGCTACAAAGAGACATTCAGATTTTTAATCTGATCAACATCATAGAGTGCATAATTCCATGCTGGTTTTGGTTAGACATGCTTTTACAGAGCACTTATGAAAATGCATATAATTTATAGGTATACTCTTGAGCCATTGAATAGAATTGATTTACTTGGCTGTGCCAAATATACTGCCAAAGATGTTTGTGTCCCACAACCTATTAGCTGTTGTTTTACTATCACTTCTTTGTTTTCAGCATTTTTATTTTTTATTTGTTTTAATTAGTTATATATGAAAGCAGAATGCACTTTTATACTTTGATATATCATACATAGATGGGATATAATTTCTTATTTTTCTGAGTATACATATTGAAGAATCACATTGGTCATTGAGTTCAGCATTTGTAATAGCTGTGCTATTGTGGCGACAGCCTCTCCTCCACAGAAAATCTTAAGTAAGCTTCTTCAGAAATCTTCTTCTAAATTAATTCTAGAAATATCAATAAAAGAGTCTCTACATAAGATTTCAATGTAGGTAAACTTCTTACTTCCTTTTGCTCTATTATTTGGCCACTGACCTAGGAAAAACTCAACACTCCAGGTGCTGAACACCCCCTTACTAGTTTTTCACAAACATTTATCCAATCTTGTAGTTTCTAAAAATGTGTTTGCAAATGCAAAATGTGATAAAAATTGCTTTAACAAAGCCTCTGGCCTTGAGCTGGAGCTTCACAGAGATGTCTAAATTTCTAAGTTACCAACTGCACTCAATGGTAACAGCTGGCAGGGGGAGGAAAGAGAGGGAAGAAGTTCTCCGCTTCTCAGGTGCTGTCCTTGAAGAATTCACTTGCCCAGAACAGTGAAAGAAAAAGCTACTTTTATGTGAACTTCTGCAGACTGTGAACTTCTGAGTCCCTCCTCTTACATGGTGGGTAAAATGTTCTGAAACTACTTAAACTTAGGGTTTAGATGATTAATTGATTACCACAAAAGGTGTTCCCTCAGAACCTGGCTGCAACCAAATAAAACTGTTTCCTGCTATCTTTAGTGCTTTGTGTCATCTGTCCTCTACAACATTATGGTAATTCACTACTGTCTTAATTTGTGATTCCCTAATGATATCTAATGCTAAGCATAATTTTGTATAATTATTTGCCATCTTTATATTTTCTTTGGTCATGTGTCTCTTCAGATATTCAGTCTTTTTTTTTTCTTTCTGATACTGGGTATTGAACCTAGTTGTGCTTAAAAATTGAGCCACATTATCAGTTTTATTTATTTATTTGTTTATTTATTTATTTATTTTTAAAACAGATTCTTAGAAAGCTGGCCTTAAATTTGCAATCCTCCTGCCTTAGCCTTTTAAGTAATTTTGATCATAGGCATACAACAACACACTTGGTAAAAAATTAATTTTATAAGTAATATATATTTAATTTGTTTTTGGCATTTTGAGTTAAAACTCATCACCAAGGGCTGGGGATGTAGCTGAAGATTACAGAGTTTTTCCAGTATGTGTGCAGCCCTGTGTTCAATCCCCAGGATCCAAACACCCGAACATCCATCACTAAGATTATATGGATTAATACATTTTTATATAGTTTTCTCAAATTTTAATTATGAACTTGTATGAGTTAATTTTTGGGGGGGGTAATGGAGATTGAACTCAGTGGCACTCAACCACTGAGCCACATGTCCAGCCTTATTTTGTATTTTATTTAGAAACAGGGTCTCACTGATTTGCTTAGCACCTCGCTTTTGCTGAGGCTGATTTTGAACTCAGGATCCTCCTGTCTCAGCATCCTGAGCCACTGAGATGACAAGTGTGAGCCACCGCCCCAACAAGTATGAGTTAATTTTCCTACAAGTTTCAGTTTCTTTTTTTTTTAAGAGAGAGTGAGAGAGGAGAGAGAGAGAGAGAGAGAGAGAGAGAGAGAGAGAGGAGAGAGAGAGAGAATTTTTAATATTTATTTTTTAGTTCTCGGCGGACACACCATCTTTGTTGGTATGTGGTGCTGAGGATCGAATCCGGGCCTCAAGCATGCCAGGCGAGCGCGCTACCGCTTGAGCCACATCCCCAGCCCCAGAAGTTTCAGTTTCTATGTACATTCATTTAACTCAGTATAGTTCTCAAAACCTTTTTCAGTTCCCATTTTTTTAAACTCATAGATAATGGGCTTCACTTCAATTTGAATTTACAAAATCATCGCCTTAAATATTCTAAGATACACGATTGAATTTTTGCTCATTTGTCAGGAACGCCAGAAGAGGGTGTGTGTGTGCACTGCCTGGTGCACAGTGCCCCAGTGGCCGGCAGAGGGTGTGCGGTCTTACTGGACCTGAGATAATAATGTGATATGGTAGTGTAATAATGCTAATGTATTTTCCATATGCAGCCTCAAATTCTAATGAATTACACATAGAAATGCAATAAGTGCCCTGTGGTCTTACTTTAGATATCTATATTATACTCTATAAAACTAACGGAATAGATGCCCATGGGCCTCTAATATTAACATAATATCTATGCTTTAGCCTCAAAATATAACATCGTAGGTGTGCTATGGTCTTTAATATTAACATAAAATCCATGCTTTAGCATCTAAAGATAATATAATGGTTTCCCTAATTCTTTTAACATTATTATAATATGAAAACTGGGGCCTGTGAAGCTACTGTAAGAACCATGCTGTAGTCTTTCAACACTGATATTGTATCCATATAACAGCATCAAACACTGATGTGCCCGCAGCCCTGTTGCCTTTCCTACCAATGTGCTACCCTCTGTAACATGTAACCTAATACAACAGCTGTTCGTCCTCCGGCCCTTAATGTTAAGAGGGTCAATATATTGTGCCTCTAAAAGTAATAGCTTGAATTAGGAATCCTTAGTCTGCTGAGGCCACCTCCTCTTCTATGATCTCTGCCCTACCAGTCTCTGCTCCAACCCCTTTTCTTACCTCAGCACGGGTAGTCCAGGTGGATGGAGCACGTGCAGAGATGGAGACCATGACCTGACTGAGGTGTGAGAGCAGAGAAAGCAGAGGGCCATGACAGGTCCACCAAGGGACGCCAAGCCTTGCACTGGGCTGCCTGCAGGCTATGCTGGAGCAAGGTGGGACAGTGAGGAGCAGGGGGGACAGAGAGGAGGAAAGGAGCTGGAACAGAAGCCCAGCTGTCTGCCTGATAGAGCTCACATTGGGATGTGAACAATGCAAGAACATGGAATTAAGTGCTCTTGAGCATACTGGGCAAGGTGATGAGGAACAGCAAGAAAGACTGCTCAGAGACTGGCATGGCCACAGAGAGCATTCTGGTTGCTCTGCAGAAAGGCTCTCTTTGCCTATGTCAACCCCTGGTCACAAAGATGACAGAAAAATGGCTTGATTATTACTGTAGACCTGGTCTTGTACATCAACTGATGAGAGAGGAAGACAAAGATTATGACACATGATTTATAAAAACTAAGGAGCAGAAGCCCAAGGCTTCATGATCTGTGATGACCCTCAAGTGGGCCTGAGGCTCCACACAGAGTGTATGGAATGGGATGAACCAAATCTGGCAGGATCTGCTAAGAAGTGTTTTTATGATCCACATCAGTGGAGATAATTAATGCATCAGCTGCATGAGGAATCAGATAACTTGTTGAACTACAGTTTGTATTTAAAAAGTAATAATTTTAATACAGAATTTTTTTAAAATTTTTAAATCTGTCTACAAATACAATGTATGTGGTTGTGTAAGAAATTGTGTAATAGAAAAGCTGTACCAGCATCTTCATATCATTGAGAATTTTTTTTTTCCTAATATGGTCATTTACAAAAAGCACATGGCAGACCACTCATATTCCTTTGAGATATTCTCCGCATTAGAACCTGGCATTCTATTTCACCTTAAATGATCCATTTTACATTAAGTCTGAGATATGGAAACTGTACAAATTATCCACAGCAACACAGAGAGACAATCCAATTTTATTTTATTATTAATTTAGTTCCTGTTTTAACCAATAAAATCAAATCTTTTAGGAACAAACTAATATATATATATATATATATATATATATATATATATATATATATATATAGAGAGAGAGAGAGAGAGAGAGAGAGAGAGAGAGAGAGAGAGAGAGAACTTCACATAGCTTCTTTAAACGGTATTTTTGTTTCCAATTCATCATATTTAGGTTTTCCAATATGCTTCTTTGAGCATTTAGATGCTCGTGGATAGATAAGAAGGAATGCCCTCAAGTGAATGTTCTTGTTCTTGACTCTGGGCAGCAGTTGGGAAGAGAAGGAAGCAGGCATGCCTCTCACTGAGTAGATCATGTGAAATTTCTTTCTTCATCTCTATCCACATTTTTCTACTCCAAAATTGCCATGAAGAGAATCTTTGGATTATTCTCATCTTTGGTCATCACCTCTGCTCTAAGCAAATGCTGTTAGAAGGCCATGTTGATTGGGAATACTATACAATGCAGAAAAATGATTTTTAAAATGCAAAAAAAAAATAGTAGATTTCCTATGGCCTTTACCTTTAATGCTAAAGTAGTACTCATAATATACCATGTAAAATTAATATAATAGATACACTTGCCTTTCAATTTAAATATTGTATCCATAGTATGCATCTAAATATACTACCCATAGTATGCATCTAAAACTCATATAATAACTTCTCTGTAGATTTCAGTACTAATATAATATTTATACTGTGGCTTCTAAATCTAATATGATAACTGTTTGGAGGCCTTTATTTCTACCATATTTATACTATAGCATGGGAAACTAATAAAATATCTGTTGTATGGTTTTACTACTAGTGTGATTTTTATATTGAAACATCAAATACATAAGTAAGAGCATTCAGAGAACTTTAATACTAATATGATATCCAAATTATAGTATCTAAAATAAATAAAATCGCTGTGCTGTGAACTTCAAATCTATTGAGAAGCTCATATTCTAACATGTTGAACTAATATAATATCACCACTCTAACTTTTAGTACTAATATGATATCCATATTATGGGCTCTAAAACCAATGAAGTAGATATCTGATTTTTTAAATATTAACATAACATCCTTTTTATAAACCAAAATACTAACATCTGGGTACATTTTAGTATTCATTTTATATCCATACTATAGCATCTAATACTACTATTTTCCAAGATTGTATAAACATAAAAAAAAGTAAAAGAAAATAAGCAAAACTGTTTCTCAAATGAATAAAAATACATTCTATCATAATGCCTTCAACCACTTAATCCTCAGATTATTTTCATGTTTTTCTAGTAGGCTGATATTGTCCTTTATAAAACAAAATCATTCAGAGTCATGAAATGAACTTAAGTGCTGTATTTTATAGATGCCTTTAGATTTAAATATTCCTTAGTCATTTCTTGACCTTCATGACCTTGAATCTTTTAAGGGAGAAAGCTCATAGGATGTGCTTAAGATGGATTCTCTGGTTTCTTTATGATTGGAACTAGATTACATATTTTTTGGCAAGAGTATCACAGAATCAATTCTGTGATTTTCTCTTTGAATCACATCATATGACCTATAATATCCTCATTACTGCTGATGTTAATATTGGTTATTAAGGTGGTATTTGCAGATTTTTATTTCTAATTTTTTTTCTGGGGAGATAGTTTGAGACTATAAATATCTTAGTTAATTATTCATCACTAAATTTATTCATTTATTATACCTATACAGATTCATGGTTTATTTTATTGAGTATGCTGTTACTTGTTAATATTTTAAAAAATTATTTTTCTTTCAGAAATGTTCTATTTTTACAATCTCAGATTTATAAAACATTTAAAGTAGTAGTTAAAAGATTTTCTAAGAAATATTCCCAGAATGTTACTATTTTGTTATCTTGTTGTATCTCTTCTTCTCCATTTCTAGATAAGTATAGGTACATAACAGTTTTTATCCCTGCACCATGCAAGATGCACACAATGTATTTTTATTCCTAAATATTCATATTTTCTGAAAATGAGAAATTATCTTCTATAAAGATGGTGCAATGATCAAAATAGGAAAAGTATAACCATATAGTCTATAAATCTTATTCAAAATTCATCAGTTATTTCAACAATTGTCTTTAAACATAAATAAATTCAATTTTGGGAAATTTTTAGTATTAATTATTCACTGTGTCCTTGTTTCTTTTTTTAATATTTTTTTTATATCTGGGATTGTTCCTGAGTATCTCTGGATTATTCATAACACCTATGATTTTTGAATGATGTATGTCAGTAGTAGTTCTGTAGATTTTCCTTCAGTTTAGAATCATATGTTTCCTCATAAATAGATTCAGGTTATGCCATTAGAAGAAGACCATCATGCATACAATGCCTAGTTCTTATACTAGATTGTATTCTGGCAGCACTGACAGACATGATCACAAATTATGATTAGCCTCTGGTAATGGTGGACATATCCTCCCAGATTTAGACTTAGTGTCTACGTAAGAGTAAACAAATATCTGGGGTCTCATTCACATAAGCCCAAGAAACTATGGAAGTATACAGTGTCCCCATCACTGGTTATTGTTGACTAATTATTTGGGTAAGTAGTATCTGCCAGTTTGGTCCATGATAATCATAGTATTTATTTGTCATTTATAATTTATAAATATTTTATGTGGAGATACTTTGGGAGTTTGTAAATATCTGCTTGGTCCTTAAGATTTCACCCACTAGAATTAATATATTTCATTGATGATTCCTCCTTGTGTCAAATTATTATTATGATGGTAGCCAAATGACAATTTTTTTTCATTGATTCTACATTAACAAATATAGCAAAACCAACCAAAATGGGCAAGAAGAAAAAGCTTATCATTTTGGTACTCACATGCCCCAGATATGGACAGTAACTGCCATTTCGAGCTGATTACACTGATTTTTTATGTGTTCCTATTCATCCTGGAGTGCTTTTGACTTTCTTGCACAACAAGATGTTTCAAACACATCATTTATTTTCTTGTTATATAGCTGGAATTAGCCATTTTTTTTTTCTAGTAGCTCTGTTTTCTCTTAGAGGAAAAATGTCTGACAAGTATTTGTGATGGTTGTCATTATTACTTTTGGGGTTTTCATGTTAAGGACATTTATCATATATATAACATAAAAATGTGTAATTTTTCTTTTTAATAGTTTTTCAGTTGTCAATGTCCCTTTATTTTCTTTTTTAATGCACAGTGCTGAGAATCAAACCTAGTGCCTAACACATGCTAGGTAAGCGCTCTGCCACTAAGCCACAATCCCAGGCCAAACTGTGTATATTTCATATACAAAACATAAAGAAGGGTCTTTTGTATATATTCTGATTTTGTATGTATATATTCCTGTATAAAAGATGTATACTGATAAATTATACGTACACATGTAAAGAATCTTTATTATAGAATTTTCTTATGAATTAGAAATAGTCTAAATACTCTTTCAGAATTCTGTTTTTTTATCTGTAAAATAATGTAGTATGTTATCATTTTTAAAAATGTGAAATTTATAGAGTATGTATTATTTGAAATATAAAGCATATTTAAAACACTTAGTTTGTTAACACATCTTAAGTTCACTTCTAATACTTCTAACAACTTGACAAGTTGAGGAAAGAAGCTGCCTGCCACACTGGCACTCTATCTGGTTTCGGAAATTGTATTCATCATTAGATTTTAATTTTCATTACCAGTGGATAAATGCTCAAATATTTGACTCTCAAATTAACCTTAATTCTGCAGGTGGATTGTACATAGGGATACCTGTCCCACCAACCTGTCAATATATTTGGTGACATTAAATCATATCAATGGAATTTGCAAAATATTTCTTCAGAGGACCACATCATGAAAACTTTAGGCTTTGTGAACCAGAATTTCTCTGTTATCATAGCATAAAATCTGCAATAGATAATAATTGAATACCTGATGACATTCCAATAAAACTATATTTTCAAGGTAAGGAAGGGACACTCAGTGGTAGATTATTTTCCTAGCATGTGCAAGGACCTGAGTTTGATTCTCAGCACCACATATAAATCAATAAAATAAAGGTATTCTGTCGAACTAATAAATAGTTACAACTAATAAATAAATATGAAAAAAAAGAAAACAACAACAGAAACACTTTTTTTTTCAAATAATCTACGTGTTGGGTGTAGTCTTGACTTGTTGGTACAACATACTGCTAATGCAGTGAAACTTCAGTGATGACCTACATGGATGTCATTTTTATTTCTATGCACAACACACTTCATATGTACCACATAATTCTTCTACAAAGACTTTCTGTACAATTCATATTATGCTATAAGAATATTTTCTTAATTGGCCTTCATAGGTTTTGTTATTGAATTCACCATTTTAATATGAATAAGTACTTTGCATATATGCCCTTGAAACTTATTCTGTTATCTTTAAAAAAATATTATCATTAATTGTTGTGGACCTTTATTTAATTTATTAATTTAATGCAGTGCTGAGGATTGAAACTAGTGTCTCACACATGCTAGAAAAGTTCTCTAACACTGAGCAACAACTCCATCCTTCTGTTATCTTTAAGTATAAGAAAACTAAAACTCAGTTTATCTAATAAATCTAGAAAAAATTTTCAAGTTGGCTGTAGATTAAATTTTTATAAATTTATTACTTAATACATTTCTTTAGCATTTTCAGTGTTACATACACAATTTTAAAAATGTGCAAAATGTTACATATGATCATTATGTAAATATTGAAAAATACAGTTGAAGAACAAAGATTATTTTACATTATTTCACTTAAATACAATGTCTTTCAAAAGAGGGGTCTGTAAACCCTGAACAAATATTAATTTCTTTTTAAAATTTTTTTTAACTTTTAAATTTTTTTGGTGATATTTCACATCTAACCCAGGACATGCTCTACCCAAAGCCATATCCCAAGTCTTTCATTTATTTATGAAGCTCACTCTTGTGGTTTTCTCATCCTTCATAACTACAAGAATTACTTTTCCCAAAGTTACCATTGAATTTTACTTTGAACACATCTACACATAACTTAATGCACTTAATTTTAAAATTACTCATTCATCAATGAAACATTTCCCCTTCTCATAACAAGAATTCCCAAGTGCCTAAAGAGAGTTTAGACTCCACACAAACAGCTATACAAATATTTTCTCTTTCCCACAACCACACATAAGTATATATATACAGCCCCAATACCCAGCCAAATAGTTGTAGTAAAAATAATAATAACTAGATATAGAGGGCAAAACCAAGAACAGCTTCATTGAATGGGAAAAGAAACTTTTGCCTTTTCCTCTGATCAGTTTTTCCCCCAAGATGACACACTGGTATGATAAGGAGAAACTGCACAATACTCAGTTTTTCCATTTTGTTGTCAGAGAACAGAGGATAATGTCGTTCCAACATTCTGGATTTTCACAGAACTGTTTTATGTCTCCTGTGACACAGAACTGGTGGCATGTGTTGATAAGTAGGCACACTGAGCCAGACAAAAAAACATGGAACACCAAAGAACCTACAATACAGACACCACGTGGAAGAAAAGTTTATGTTCTGCTGACAGAAGCCCACAGCTCTCTGCCTGGAAAGCTAGGTGTCTAGAAAGAGGGTGTCCCCAGGAAGGATGATAAAGCTCTTAAATACATAACTGAGCTTCCTGATGAAGGTCTTCCCTTGTGTGAAGCCACCAGGAGAGAGAAGGTTCAAAACTAAAATTCTCAACCAAAGGCAAACTAGTTTCAAAGAGCACCCCAAGAAAAGACAGAAGACAGAGCCATGCTATTCTGTAAAAACTGAGGGGCCTAGAAAATGAGATTTGTTAGTGTTTCTGTAAAGAAATCAAGAATGACAAAAACACTACAGTTTTAAAAGCATTAAGAAATACTGATAACAATGAAAAATAAATGACAATAAATTCAATATTCAGGGATAAATCTATCAAATATAAAATTGAAAATTCAAAGAATCATTAAATTTGTGGTTCTCAATCTCCCTGATGCCCAGTACTGGGGATAGAACCCAGGGGCACTCCACCACTGAGCTGTACACACCATCCTTTTTAAATGACCACTTTTAATTTTGAGACAATAAGTGCCCAGGCTGGCTTCCAACTTCGGATGCTCTGCTTCCTTCCATCTCTACTACGCTGGGATTAAGGGCGTGAGCCACTTTACCCAGCTTCTCAACCTCAAATAAAGGGGGAAAAGAAGGCTTTATAACTTATAAAACTAGTATTGAGAAAGAATAATAACCACAGTCCAGTAAAGATAATTTAATAAAACAAAAATATCAGGAGAACTGACTTATACATTTTTCCAAGTGATTTTACTTGGGAGACTGAATCAGAAAGATCAACAATTCAGGGCTAGTTGCAGCAATTTAGCAAGGCCCTAAACAACAATGAGACTCTGTGTCAGATTAGAATATGAAAAATATTGGGATGGAGCTTGGTGCAAGAGTGCCACTGAGGTCAATCTCCTATACCAATGAATAAATTAATCAAAATCACAAGAGCATATGACAGATGATTGATAGAAATTCACCTGATAACCAAGAAGAAGGACTATTTTTAAAATAAATTTTATACAAATAAAAGTAACTTATTAAGTGACAAATATGAATGGATGGATTATATCAGAAAGGGTACTATAAGCTACCATTAGGTGGGCAAGCAGACAGTATAGGTTAATAGCTGAGTTATATGTAAATTGAAGGACAAGATTATTCAATACTAAGGTGTTTAAATATGTTCTAGACTACAGGATCTTAACATGAAAGTCTTGGTGTTTTATTTCTTAATTTGGAAAAACATGAATATCAAAAACTCAAATGCATAAAAGTTGTACAAATGAATGGAAGTGGAAAAAATCTAATTAGAACATCCATAAAGAGAATCTATAAAACAAGAAAAAAAAGCATTCTAGAGATAAATCCAGAAGTTAAAGAGATCTCTCTAAGGGAATTCATGTCTAATCAAGAGTTTAATGAGGAGTACTGATGAAGAAGCACCTTGTTGTGTACTTCTAATTAAAACAGCGCTGAAAGTGGAAAAGAAATGAGCACCACTTCTGCAAATCAGGAGACAGCACCATTTTTAGATGGCAGAACACTTAATTTTTCAATTAAAATCTTGAGCCTGAGTCATGCCAGCTATGGCTGTTTATATTCAAAGGTAAGTAAATAAAAATTCACTATTCAAAAACTTCTTAAATAGGAAATAGAAACATTTAAGAAAAAAAAAAGATAAATGATGTGTTTGCAAGAAAAGATTTAAAGTTCTTTATTATTAATCTTGGAATTGTTTACTTAGAAAACCTGACACATTGTAAAAAAAAATCCCCAATATCTTAAAATTGCAATAAGATATGAATCTAAGATAACTTTGGAAAATAATAACTTTATTTATATTAGGAATTGGGATTAAATGCATTTCAGTTTCTATTGTCTGAAATATGTAATAGACAATAAATGAATGGGAGTGGACCCATTCCAAATCTAGTTATTACCAGAATAGTAGTAGAGTGATTGCCTACAATGAGTGTGCATGAGAGTCCCTGAGGTGGATGCCTAGCAGTTATAAAATAAAACAAATAAGTCAAAAAGATGCCTTTGTTTACAAATATAAACATGCTTTGGATTGATCTACAGGCATTAATTTGCTGATTTTCATACTATATCCAATTTTCTGCTGATGTAGCAATCACTTTAAAGTTAATTTTCATACCTCTCTTGCTCCTTTGTAATCATATCTCAACTTGTGTCACACAATATTTTCAAGTGACTCTATGCAAAATTTTCAAAACTTCTGATTTCTAAATGGAATTACTAAAAATATTTCTTCACTTTTATTTCTGTTTTTGAATTCAGTTACTCCACATGACCAATTTACAAAATATCCTAGAATAAGCTAATCTGTGTCTACCAGGAAATATTCTTTGAAATATTTATTCTTTATGGAGTTTTTTTTGGTGCACATATGAACAAAATTTAAAAATCAGCTTATATAACATGTTACAAAGAAATATTCAAGGGGTCTTTTAGATAATTTATATCTTTATGAATTTATTATCAAATACTTTGGTCTAATGTGGTTTCTTTGCCACATGTATGTAATGTAAAAAAAAAAAAAAAAAGAAACTAGTGACTGGATATAATGGTGCAGGCCTGAAATTACAGTAATAGGAGAATAAATCAGGAGGATAACAAAATCAAAGCCAGCCTCAGCAACTCAGTGTGGCACAAGGAAGTTAGTCTTGCTGAGGTGGAGTGAAGAGGAGGGAGGTGGAGTGAAGTGGAGCAGTGCAAGACTGGTTGAAGTTGCCTGGTAACAGGCAAGAGCCTGCATTGCTACGCTTCAACTACATGGTGAGGCCCAGGTGTAACATAAAAATACTGAGCAGCAGACACTCATCTTACCATATTTTACAAAAGAGCAGAAGGATACAGCTACACATTTTTCTGCAACTCTTTGCTGTAGTGTACTAGTCACCAAGTGTTCCACTGCAAAGCTCAGTGTGCACAATCTGCCCATCTAATAAGCTCACCTGAAGAAGCTCAGTGCTGTGTGTGGAGGATGGAGCAATATTTTGAAGTTTCAAAATATTATCTACTTTTCTTTCAAAATTATAACAAACATCAATTTATCAACATTTTATTTATACTAAGTTTACAGAAAATTGGAAAACACATCTGGTTTTCTTTGGAGAAAATACACCTACTTCTAACTGATTTTACTACATTAATGCTGCTGCTACTCTTTTAAAGTTTTTAAGTTGGTCAGCTCCAGACTTGCTCATCAGTGGTGAAGGTGACACATTGAGTTCGAACTTCACAGTTGGTCACAGAAAATACTAGCACACACTGTAGGTATTGAGAGACTCCCCGGTTCCTCCTTACTTTTCTTTCCTTTTCTTTCTTAAATTAGAAGTCCTCAGTTGCTTCATTAAAATAGTACAAATTGGCCTTATAATCTGAAGACTTGTTTCTGTAGCTGGACAGCTCTTGAACCTTATTCTTCAGCTGCTCAACTGTCCTTTCTACAGAAACAAAGATACTTTTCTGACATTCTTCTTTTTGCTGTTGTTGCTTGTAGGATCAGAGCAAATGAATTTGAAACAAGTCTAATTCTGTCCTTCAAGAATCAATTCATGGGCTGGGGATGTGGCTCAAGCGGTAGCGCGCTCGCCTGGCATGCGTGCGGTCCGGGTTCGATCCTCAGCACCACATACCAACAAAGATGTTGTGTCTGCCGAAAACTAAAAAATAAAAATATTTTTTAAAAAAAGAATCAATTCATCTTTCTTGGCTTGGGATACTGAACAACCAACTCCTGGCCTGGCTGCAGACTTCATTTTGCAGGAAACCCAATGTAACACTTTCTTGGGCCCCTGGGACTGCAGTAAGCACCTCAAATGAGATCAAGCCCCACACTGATAGAATAGAAGCCAGAGTTTTCTGGGGTCTGTCACCATGATGGTGTAACCCATCAGAATGACAGGAACGACTCCTGGAACACCCTCAGTGTGCAGTGGACTGTTGATCTTGCTCTTCCCCCTTGTACTGTCCAGGAGGCCTGAGTGACTGATTTTTCCTATTTATTCAGGTTTGAGAGGCAGGCCAAGCTCATCCAAAGCTGTTGCTGCACATAGGCAGAAGATTCTCCATTTTATTTTATTCTGTGAGAGTCAATGGTTAAAAGTTCTAATAAATGTCAATTTTTTTTTCCTTTTGGAGCACTTAATGCTTCCAACTTTTTTCCTTTCTTGGTTCCTCTATGATTTTGTTGTTGTTATCTCAGGCAATTTAAATACAAAAGAGTCTTGGAGACATATTCCCATGATCATGACTTATCACTGAGTCTTCAGAAGGAATGTTCTTGCTGCTAAAATGAGAAAATTCTTATAATCTGTGATGGACGGCTCTCAGCTGGACATCTTTTGCCAATAAATATTTTTAATATGACAGAATTTAATTTAGGTGTGATGTACAATATGTGTCAGTGCTGTTAGCTAAATAGATGTGTGGATGAGAGCACAAACTAACATCACTGATTAGAACAAAGGGTAACAAAAAATGCTGATGTGCTAATCTGTCATCAAGATGCAGCAGTCCTGAGTTTTGATGTTGCCAGAGGAGACTGCAAAAGAGTAAGCACATCCTCTGCAGATTGCTTGGAGAATGGAATCAGAAAGTGCTGTGTCACAGCAATAATGTGCTCCTAACACATTAGTTCACATAAGCCTGCAACAATAATCTAAGGTGGTGGTTTCCATGTGAGCTGCTACTAAGGCCTGCATTGTTGGTGTGTCCTGCAGAAACATGGGAAACACTAGCCTCAAAGACATCATTATCATTTGGAGGATCAAAGCCCCAACTTGGGGATATGGTCTAGTGATATTTGTAGAGGTTGTATTTCATGGATTTGATGTCATGTTTAGGAAGTGTATTTTTAAATAGAAAGTGGAACAGGTGTGATTACACACATTCCTGGGATAAAAAGTGGTTTTGTTGTGAGGAATCTGATAGGCTGCTCTGGGGGAGCAGGGAGAGCAGCACCAACTTCCTATCTGATGATTCTTTTTATACACTATAATCATGGTGGTGAATTAAGGGCAAGTGTAGTTCTGATTGGCATAGGAAGCATCCTCTGATTCTGTGGAAAGCAAGTTTGTTTATTAGGAAAAAAATAGTTCTTCTATCTCTTAAAAGGGGAAATGGAGAAATTTGCACATTCTTTATCATCTCAAGGAGAGACAAAGGAACCAGCATGCCCCCATCTCAGTGGCTGGTAAATTGTCCCTATCTCTCAATGAGAGAACATACAAAGGCCAGCATGTTTAATCTCTGACTAGTTTATATTTCTTGAGAATAAAAACAGTATTTATAAAGTGGGAGTGGGGAAAAGGAAGATGGCTGTAATTATGCCAACAATTGTCATCTATTTTTTCTGGATAATTGTTTGTAAATCTTATAATATTTCTGAAATATCTTGCCATTACTATTCCTGGAAGCATATTTTTCTTGATTTTATATTATCACAAAGTTTACAAAATTTTTTGTACATATTTATGATTTGAAAAAGATTTTAAGTCTTCTGACATTGCTTAATAAAAATATTTTTAAACAGAACAGTCAATTCATGAGTCTAGAATATTTAAATCTACTTTACATGGGTGTATTTGTTTTAATCATTTAAATGAAATTACATAAATAGCAAAATCACTGTTTTTTAATGTAACAGAATTTAAAAATTGAATTTTTTTCTTGTAATTTCATTGAAACTCTGAAAAGCCAACCTAGAGGAACATGAATTGCTGTAAATACCATTTGACTAGAGAGTAGATAATTGCAAATTGAGTCAAGATCAAAATAACAAAATAAAACAACAAGCTCCAGAAACACACACACAAAAAGATTCTTTTGTGTACATTGTTCATCTTGATTTTTCACAAACTGTTATGTCCAACATTTAAAAATTAGAGCAGTAACTTGGTGATCTTATTATATGCAATTAATACTCAAGCTGATTTAAGAATGAATACTGTTACAGAGCTGTCTTTGTAATCTCCAATTCTTTCCTGTTATGCTTCATAATTTTATGTTATTTCGATTGCATTGTAGGTGTGATATCGCCAGTTATAGGTGATGAGCCCTGCTTCCCCACATGTTGAAGTTTTAATATTAGAGAAACATGCAGAGACAAGCATATGAATCAGGATTTATATAAAAAGGGGTAACATAGACTTCTCCCACGAGGAAGAAGGTGGCCATAGGTGGTATCATGATATCCCAAGAAGCGAGGTGTTCTGTCCTTTTTATATATCCTAGGCTTCCTTTGTTCTTCTGCTTTCCCCCTTTATCTTTCTCCTTCCTGCTTACTTGACAAGGTGCAGGAATGCTCAGTTGGATGCCCAAAGGTGGGAAACAGGTGGGCAAGTGTAGTTCTGAAGGGGGAAGAGCAGGACAAGTAACCAAGGTTACTTAACAAACTTATAGCTCCCTGTAGGGAGGGGAGATTCCTGGGACAGGTTTCCTTGGCATCAGGATGGAGCAGGGGCAGGTTCTTGATAAGATTCCTCAGGGGACAAGTCCCCAACTTCCCAGACTCACTCAAAGTTGGCCTGTTGAATGACCTAACTTGATTTACCTATCTACACTGACTGCTTGTCTAATTTTGGCATCAGGTGCATATGCCTATAAAAAAATGTTTTTGACATGCTGTAAATAGGTCTTAAAATATGAAACAGGAAACTACCAGTGATGTAGAAAGCAATATTAACAAAATGCACAAATGTTTATAAAAGTTAAAGTTAGAAGCTGGTGTGTACCTCTGTGGTAGCCCTGGGTCCAATCCCCTGAAGTAAAATATGAAAAATTATAAAATGTGCAGTGTTAATGAAATTTGGCTTCAAACTTGCTGAAGTCAGTAACAGGAACTTGAAATCTAGAGGCTAATATCCATATTATTTTCTTTAGTTCACCAGTTCAAGCTTAGTTTTCAGTCAGAGTTTGCAAGACCTAATGGTGATATCTTTATCTTCATAGGATTTGGATTTTTATTTTCATAAAATACCATAGTAGGGGCATAGTATCAGGCAGCACTTTCAGACAGAAAATAGATGCAAGTATACAAACAGCCCAATTGGTTACAAAGTCAGCTATCAGGTTGCAGATGGTGTTTGTCTTTTTTTTTTTTTTTTTTTTTGTCTCCCTGCTGTTATTGGCTGGAACTTTCTGATAGTTAGGAGCATTCTCCTAGCTTGAATTTCAGTCTTCTAAATAGTAAACTAGATTACAAATGGTGGTTAATTTCAAAGTAACCCTGAGGGAAGGAGAGCCAGAGTAGGAGCAGGGGTGCACAAAAGAAGTGGAACAATGCTAAGCTCTTATGGAGTTGTAAACAACCCAGGATTTTTTGCTAAAGGGAGTAAGAGCCTGTACAGGAGCTTCCAGTCAAGTGGCATAAAGGCCCATGGGTATGCAAAACAGCATCCCACTAGAAAATGAGAGGGTGTGTGCACCTGACTTCATCACACACCTCAGCCATAGCTAAAACTTGCAGATTCTTTGTGAGACAAGACTCAGCAACAGCTCTATTGCTAGTTAAGCATCATGTGAGAGAAGTCACCATCATTTTTCTGAGGCTGTGGTCACTCCTCCTGGTTTGGCCAGGTTTAAATGTTTGTTTACTCTCTCAGGAGCTTAGGGAGCAGCTGGTTCTCCATATTTGCAGGTTTTACACTCTCATATTCAATTAAAATTAGCTGCAACATATTATAAAATGTACTAATAAATGTACATTTGTTCTTGTCATTACTGCTTAACTTATTACATGTTGTTTATGTTGTACTGAGTATTTTATGTAATCTACAGATGTTTTAATGTATTCAGGAGGGTATACAAAGATTAAAAGAAACTACTATGACATTTCATATGAAGGACGTAAGCATAACTGGGGCTTTGATATCAATGGGGATTCTGGAACCCATTCAAGCTGGAAGTTAAAAGCCAGATTTCTGGTGATGCTGACCCTCTGCAAAAGGTTAGGTGAACTCTGGTTCAAGCAATACCTCCTAAGTCTGGCACTTGTATTCTCACTGGCTAAGAGGAAATAATACCAGCTAGTGAGTTTAAACTGTTTCAGAGATTTAATCTTAATAAAATGAATCATTCTAGTTAACAAGTTGGATATTAAGAGCATTAAAAGTAGTTCCTTTTGGTAAATTATAATTATATAATTTCATTTTACAATTAAATTCAAATCATTATAAATATATTATTTTTATAAAAATTTAAAGGAAATACTGAAAAATAATTTGCATTGACAAGTCATTAGAAAACACGAAGAATTGTAAAAAAAAAAAAAAAAAAAAAAAAAAAAAAAAAAAAAAACTTCCAGTATAGGTCAAAATCCAGAAAAAGCTGAGTTGAGGCTGATTGATCTTTTAGGACACTTTTGTCACAAGAGGAGGTGGGGAATGGCTTCATAATTAGGCCAATTACACAGTTACACAAGAAGGCCAAAGGATAAAATTGTAGAGATTGACATAGGAAATAAAAGGAAGAGGTGAGGGCTACACAGGGTATGATATAAGGTGATGCAGAGCAAAACAGGAGATGAAGGCAAAAAAAAATGGTTGAGGGAAACACAAAAGGAGATGAGGAGCACTGCATAGAATATGTGATTATATGACACATGAGTACACTGTAGGCCATGAGAGAAGGAGGAGGGGGGGTTGGAGGAGGTGGTGTAGTGGAGGAATACACAGGGGCTGTGAGAGGACATAGTGGAGGGCTAACCAGGAAGACAAAGAGAAGGTAGGGGAGGGATTTCAGCACCCTTGGGAAGAGGTGGTGTAGGCAGAATTACTAGGCCAAAGAGAAAAATGTGGGAGAATACATTGATTTTTTAATAAAAATTAAAAGAAAATAGTGAAAAATAAATTTTCTTTGTCATTACTCTTTAACCTGTTACATGTTGTTATGTTCTACTGGGTATTTTATGTAATCTAACCAGGATTACACAGAGGGAAAGAAGGTGGGGGAGGTCTTTCTAGGGGCCATGAATGGTGGTAGTGTGGCTAAACAGGAAGAGGTAGAAGAGGTGGTCTAGGGATACATGGGAAATGACAGGATCCATGAAGAGCTATGCTGGAAGATGTGAGAAGAGGTGGTAAAGGGGTTAACTGGGGCTGTGAGACAAGAAAGGGTAGGGCATGCCATATATGTGAGGCAGTGGTAGTATAATCCATAGTAGAGAATGAAGAGAGGTTGTGGAGCTTACACTGACAGAGATAATAGGAGGTGGTATAGGGCCACACAGATGAGAAGAAATCATAAAGGAATGAAAGGAAAAGATGAGAGGAAATGATGGAGGTCTGCACAAGGGATGAGAAGAGTTGGTAGAGAGTTATACAGAGTAGGGAAGGAGAAGAATGTTGATGCATAAACAAGAAGCAGAGAGAGGCAGTGGTGGAGGGCTACACAGTAGCCTGTAAGAGATTGTGTTTGAGGGTTACACAGGTTGATGTGTAGGAGGTTGAGCAGAGATATACAGGAGATGAGAGCAGTTGGTATAGGAAGACACAGAAGTTGAAAGGTGGATGGCTGCAGAGAATAGGAAGAGAAGTGAGGTTAGAGTGTTACTGTTGAACACATCGATGGAAAGAAAAAACCACTGATGCCAATTTTAAACCAAATTAAAGCAAGCTTATATTGTGTACACAAGAGAGCTGATCACTACTGCCTTACCCGAAAATGTGGGCCAGAGGACAGCAGCTTGTCTGAGTGAAGGGCAGTTTTTATAGCACAAAAAGTTACAAAGGCAGGTGTCTTGGGAACTTACAGCTAACAGGGTTCTGGCAAACATAATACAATGGCTGGTATTGTATTGTATTATTTTAATCTACATAAATTAAAATATCAAGGTAGGGAGTAAACTTAGATTACAACATCAGAATTTATGAGGAGCAGCTTGGATTTCAAGGAGGGATGTTATCTGGTCAGGAAGAGCTGGGCACAGGTAAGTTCAAAGCATAGGCAAAAGTCCTTGACAAGTTTTTTAAACATCAAATTATGATCAGATCAAATAGAAATTTTAGTATTTTATAGTAAAACATAAATGAACTTTTCATGAATTTGTGATGAGATGGCGCCTAATCTTTAGACAGAATTAGGCTGGGTATCTCAGCTTTAAAAAAAAAAAAAACAGGATAAGGAGATGGTCAAGTGCTACTCATGGGCCCTTGAGAAGAGGAGATGGAAGAGTGTGCAGCAAGAGCAGCAAGAGATAAGAAAAGATTGTGGAGCGCTAAACAGAAAGCTGTGAGAGGAGGTGGTGGAGGGCTAAGTGAAGAGGTGAAAAAAGAATGTGGAGGGCTATACAGCGAGAGATGAATGTTTCTGGTGGAGTGTCCATAAAAGGAGATGAGAAGAGAATATTGAGGGATACATAGGGTTTTTAAAAGGAGGGAGTGGAGGGCACACCACAGGCCAAATGAGATGTGATATAGGGAAACACAGAAATTTGTGAGAGAAGAGGTGTAGGGCTAGAGAGAAATTCATAAGAGATGGTAGTCAAGGTTAACATGCTATAGAGGATAGTGTATCAGAAATGCTGAATTCTAAAAAGTCTTGGTTTGATCCTGACCCTGACCTATGTTTTCTACCCCTAATCATAAAACAATAACCCTATTCCCTATCTCCTAACTCTTACCTCATCCTAGAAACACAAACCATGTACTTACTTTGCTTTAACATCTACCCTGTAAAACCTTCACACCTATTCAGTGACTAACACCTGACCACAAACCTAGACAAACATTTACTCAGGCCCAACTCCAAAGTTATTTGCCACCCTAATCATAACACTCACAATATAAATTTGGTTATCTGATCTTGAATTTTTAAAAGAGTTTGGGATTCAATGTGGCTGAGGTTGAGAAGGGGTTGGGCTGTGGTATGGATGACATTTAGGGAAGGCCTCTAACCTCCATTCAGGGCTGGCTGGTGACATCTAGCTTGACTCCAATAAATTTTTTTGGACCAGGTTGGAGAGAGCTAAGGCCTGCTGTGTCTGAATGTGAACTTGACCTGGAACAATTAAATTATTATTTTTTTCACAGCAACTGTGAATATTTCATCTTAATATCACACCAGCCTTGTACTGGGCTATTTGTGCACCCTGTTTATAATATTAAAACAAGCTCAGAGTACTGAAGTGAGTGCCCTGGACCACATACTTGTGAGCAGCATGGATGAAGTCCTGAACACAACCACGGCCCCACTCTCTGCTCTCCCACCATCTTCACCATCTCCAAGTCAAGAAATGAGAGATCTCAATGCTTGACAGGGAAGTGTTTTCTGGGCATATTATGCTTCTGGTGATGAGATACTGTCCCAGAAGGGGCTAAAGAGAGATGAACCAGAAAGAGGAGGGCTTCACCAACTTAACATAATCTTCAACCTCAACCTGGACCCCATATTCATCTCATCAAGTATTCTGGCCTAGGATGGGTCTGAGGCCTGTCTGCACACATGTCAGGCAAAGAAGTCTGGGTTCTTACTGAAGGGCATTTGCTCATTTTAAATTCACCATCCAGCCTCCTGGGAGCTACAAATGGCCTTTATCAAACAGTCCAGGTGTGTACTTGCTCACCCCCGTCTCCCAATATCCCTTCTTATTTGCCCAGAGTGACTGTTGTTCACTATTACTATTTAATTAGTAATGCATGCAGACCAGTCCAGGAGTTTCCATGTTCAGGCCAGAAAAAAAAAAAAGTGGCGAGATGTTGTTGGCATCATTCAGCATTGCCATTCTACCAAAAAGTGAGGCTGGCTCCTCCAATTGGACAAATGGGCAAACAAAGTGCTTTATCTGCAAGAAGGCTTGTAGCTGAAGACTGGACTGGAAGCTGCAAAATGCACAAAATAAAACCAGAACTTTTCACAGGACTCTGCACTTGGGTGTTTTGCTATGTCCAGAGAATCTCAGGACCTGTGGAGACTTACCTATGCAGCTGGAAGTTAGTGTCCACTCTCTCTCCTTATTTCTCTCATTTCTGCTGCTATAATTCATGACTGCAATGAAGAAAAACTCAGTTTTTCCTTCTTTGTTTCTTGCATGACTTTGTCCTCCTTTTCCCCTTAATTTTCTCTATGGGATCCTGACTGCATTTAACAAGGTTAGTCTACATGATGTGCCCATAGGGGGCCCACCAGATTCAGTATCTGTAACCATTTTTGCCATCAAGAATAGGAAAAAACAAGGAGCTCAATTGGTGCTAACAGTGTTTCCTGAGGTATCTTCTCCACCTTTGGGGCCTTGGGCTCACCTAGTGGAGGAATCACCCTTGAGCTAGGAAATATGGGCTCTCTGTGCTTCTGCTTTCTGTTTTATCTGTTTCTTTAGCTAAGTCCCTTCTAACTCTGGACCTAAGGTCATCACATGTGAAGCAAGGATATTGGGTTGTGCATCCATTGTCTGGGATGCCATAACAAAGGACTACAAACTGGGTGGCTTACACAAGAAAAATTATTTTCTCACTGTTCTGGAAGCCTGAAGTCCCAGACCTAGGGGTCAGCAGTGTTGGTTTCTGCCAAGGCCTCTCACTCTACTTACAGGTGCTGTAAGCATCTGCCCTGTCTTCACATGGTTTTCCATTTCAGTGTACCTGTGTACTAATCTTTTGTTTTCTTTTTTAAAAAATTTCTTTCTTTCTTTCTTTCTTTCTTTCTTTCTTTCTTTCTTTCTTTCTTTCTTTCTTTCATTCTTTCTCTCTCTCTCTCTCTCTCTCTCTCTCTCTCTCTCTCTTTCTTTCTTTCTTTCTTTCTTGATGAGGATTGAACCCAGGGTCTTGCACATGTGAGGGAAGCACTCTACCCCTGAGCCTTAACCCCAACCCCCTAATCTTTTCTTATACAGACATTATTTGTATTGGGCCCATCCTGATGACCTCATTTTACTTTAATTATCTCTTTAAAGCCCTGTCTCCAAATTATGAGATATTATGGTCTCATTTTGACATTTGAATGTCAAGGGCACACAATTTAGAGCATAGCAAACCAGATCAGCATTGCCTAAAGCCCGGGCTGCTGCTACTGGTGAAGAGGACTTCATGTCAAAACAGAAATAGGACTTGGAGAACAGTCCATTCTTCTGGACACTTGAAGAAGAAAATATTAAGCTTGATACTAATGTGCCTTTAACATCTTTTTGACACTTATTGGTACAAATAGAAAGAAGGCTACAGGCACAGGGCCTAAGAAGGCAACCATATATGTATTGGTTTCCTATTGCTGTGTAACAAATCACCCTCAAAATCTAAGTCCTAAAAATGCACCTTTGTTATACCACAGTTTCTAGGTTCAGAAACTCAATATTGACTTAGATGGGTGTTTCTGGTTCATTCTGTCTCATGGGTTGCAGTCATCTCAAGGCTTGACTGATACTTGTGCATTTACCTCTAAGGAGGCTGAAGGTGATGCTGTCAGTTGGCAGGAGCACTCAGTACTTTATCTTCCAGGCCTCTGCACAACCTGCCTGAGTATCTTCAGAGTGTGGTGGCTGACTTCCTTCATAATGAGTAATAGGGAAAAGCAGAGATCAAGGAGGAAGTAGCATTTCTTAAATTTAGCCTTGGAAGCCACTTTCAGAGAATCCAATTAGGACTCCATTGAATGAATAGGATAGAGCTGAGCCCTATTCATTGTTAGAAGCATCTCCACAAAGGCATAAGCAGGGATCACTGGTAGCATCTCAAGACTGGTACACTAGAAATTCATAAGTTTTATCATCTGATTAACTATTTTGTCCATTGCCTCATTTTTATTTCTATACACAGAAAATGCTTATCAGCATTTTTTACTCTTTTGAATGGCATGCTGTCAGTTTAATTGTATAACCCACTTTTTCTTTACTCAATATTATGTTTTTGAGATTTACATTAGTATATGTCTGATTTCTTCATTATTTTGTGAGTATATGCCAATTTTCTTTATTTTCCCCTATTAATGGTCATTTAGATTGTCTCCAACTTTTGCTCTTATAACAATGAAAATCTTTGTGCCTGCCCTAGAATAAATAATGAGAAGAGAAATTGCTGGTTGTAGAATCTGTGTATCTAATTGTCAATTGCCCTTTGAATAGTCACATTGACTTCACTGCTATCTCCACAGAGTAGAGATGTTTCCATTTCTCTTCAATATAACCAACTCACCCTGGTGCCAGGCATTTAATTTTTGCAAATCTGAAAGATAAAGAAATATTTTCATTAATTCTAATTGTGGTTAAAAACCACATCAAATTTCCCAACATAGCCATCTTTAAAGTGACCAGTTTGTAGTGTTAACTATATTCACATTGTTGTGGAAAAGATCTCTAGAAATTCTTCCTCTTACAAAACTGAAACCCCCATTCATTTAACAGCTCTCCATTTGCCTTCTCCTCCATTCCCTGGCTGCTACATTGCTTTCTGTTGTAGGAATTTGACTACTTAAGATACATACAGATGTCTATATAGTACATATTGGTATTTTTGCATCTGGCTTTTTTTCTCTCAGCATAGTGACCTCTCTGTACACCTAAATTGTGGTATGTGACAGGATTTTCTCTTTTCTGAGGTTACATAATGTTTTATTGTTTGTATATACCACATTTTCTTTCCTTATTTTTCCATAGGTGAAAATTTGTGTTGTTTCCATACCTTGACTATTGGGGAAAATGATGCTATAAATACAGGTGAACAATTTTCTTTCAGTTCTTCTAAACATATATCTAGAAATGGGATTGCTGGATAACATGGCAGTTCTGTTATTAATTCTTTGATGAATATACATGTTGTTTTCAAGTACATTCATCTTTCTGCATTACCACCAACAGGGGACAAAGCTTCCAATTTCTCCACATCCTCCTCAACACTTGTCATTGTTGTGCTGACACTACCACTCAACATTTTGATTTTATACTTTAATACACACCAGTGGGGTTGGACATCTATACACAATCCCTCTTGAACAATGGGAAATTATACTTCTGGGAAGTTAAATCACTTTTCCCAGAGTACAGGGCACATCTGTGATAGAGCTAAGGTAGAAGTCAGGATTGTGGCCCACAAAGCTATATGCATCAATATGTCACCCTACCCTCAAATTTGGAGTGAATCTTTAAGAAAGGAGAAAGAAAAGAGCTGTTACATGCTTCTTAATTCCTGCCTTTCGCACTCCAGATGAGTAGAGAATCTGCCGAGCATTTATGTTCTTGGACACACAGGCTAAGTGGCCTTTGCCTCCACCTAGAAGGAAGCAGCATCCAAGCTAAAACCCTGGATCGGAAATGTGTGTCCAGAAGATTTGCTCCATTGTATGGGGCTGGATGTGTTCCACCAGTTTTGTTTATGGGACAGATTTTTTTGGAAAATTATTTGCTTCAGTAAATCTTCAAGCTCTTGAGGCCCCCTTGCCATGGAGAGGGTCAGATTTACTTGTAGCAGGGAGTGTGGTCAGGAAAGGTCTACAAAAGAATAGATCCCCTGCGAGACTTCTGGAGCTCCCTCAAAAAGAAAGATTTGTGGCCCTGTTTTGTTTTATTTTTGAAGCTTGATGTGCCACATGGGGTGTTGAACTTTTGTTCTCTCTTGGTTGTGGGTGTCGATATTGTTTTGTTACTGTCTCTATTCCAAATCAGCTCACCTCTGCACATTTCCATGTGTGTTGCTGGGGTTTCAAGATGTTTTCTTGGTTTTGTGTTCCCTGGTCTTCCTGCCAGAAATGTCATGCACCTAACAGCACATCCATGTACCCATTTGTTCTGAATCAACTAGAGATGGTTCCTGTAGAGCCCAAAGTGAACACTACCCATTCAGTGGCCATCTGTGAAGCACTGCTCCTGGGGTGGTCTCAGTGCTGTGGTTCTGTGACAGAATGCATTGTTTCTGGCATGTGGCAGGGTTGCCAGCTGCTAGCATGTTCTGTCTCTTCATTGTTCTCTCTTTCTATCCACCCACTCAGCCAGATAGACAGACTGCCTCATCACTGGGATTTTCATACTGTTCTCAATCCTCAAGAATTAGACCAGGCTCTTTGGTAGTGAAGGATGAAGAAAGCAGGAAGAAACATCAGCTTCTTAGCTCCTCTGAGCCTCAGTGTTCTTACCTGCACAATGGCATGATAATGTCACCCTGGCACCTGATATTCAGGTAGTCAAGTATATTGGTAGCTAAAGCACTTAGCACAATGCCTGGTACCTCAAAACATTCAAAAAATGGTTCTCCTTGTTTCCTTTTTCCAGACCCTGTGCTATGAATGCAAGAAGATTATATGAGATGTAACTTTGTCTCTAAGTACGCAAGATCAAGTGAAAAACACAATGAACCATCTAGTATATGGGGGTGCATAGAGAAGAGCACAGAGTGGGCACTTAAACCTGATGAGGGTATCAGGGGAGTCCTCCTGCAGAAGGTGACATTCAAAATGAGACTGAAAAATCACTGCCTTTGCTACTTAGGCAATCCCACCAAAAGCATATTAGAGCCTCGCTTGACATGATTGGTTTCCATGACTCCCATAGACCCTGAATTAATCATTCATTCATTCATTCATTCATTCAATCAATCAACTAAGTATCCATAAACACCTCCTGGTGACATGATACAATTTGAGCATTAAAATGAGGCTTGTCAATCACTTTCCAGTCATTGAGTCCACACCCTGGTCCCAGCTGGCTCCAGGCACGACTGTCCATGGGAAGTGTCCATGGGAAGCCAGCATTATGGAAGGGAAGATGAGCTTGGAGGTTCCCTGTCTAGACTGCGACCTTCGCCAACCTGCTTCATGGCTCTGCCTCTCATCCATTCTGTTAACACGGGGAGATGACCTTTTTCTCATTGGAAAAGTAAAGATGCTGAGGCCCAGAGACAGTGTGTATTTCCATGGTGCCTTCCACATTGTTTGTCTGGGAGACCTAGAGGAAGGCGATATCTGCCATAGCAGGACTCACCATAAGCACGCTCTCCCTGCAGCTTGGGTTTGTGCAGCTAATCTGCTTCTGGAGGTCTGTGACTCCCCCAGTATTCCTTCCAGACTCAACCCTCTGTTGTGAGCAACTAGAACTTGCCTGCAAATGGCTGCTCCAAGACCCATGTTCTCTTGGTTTGAAAGGTTGTTCACCAAAACACTTCATTGTTTCAGAATTCCTTCCTCTCTGTTTCATCAAGGTGGTGAGGGGTTGTGGAAGGGAATCCAAGACATCATACTACTGCTCTGTAAGCCCTCACCAACCTCTGGGACAGTGAACTCCTTGCCCTCTGTCACTGGCTCAGAAGGATACAGTTGCAGGGCCTAAAACTGCTGGACTCCTAAATAGTGGTGGTCCACTCAGTCCACTCCAGGCACCTTCCAGTTAATCAGCCCTACCTTCCTGGTACTGGTTTTCTGCTATAAAACTTGTTGCCCTGCCCATTTCCCCTTGGTCATCTCTGGTCAACTGTAGCTCTCAGTCCACTGCCACTTCACCCCTCCCACAACAACTCCCATTAGTTTCACTACCACAATCAGTTCCTTTCTGTATTTCTCTTCAGACACCTGGAACTTTCTAGAAGCTTCTGGATGCAAACTCCAAACCCTCCTTCTGCCTAACCATTTGTATGTTCATTTTATTTTGACATTGTCCCTACTCAAAATTTTATATAGGAAATGATGCCAAATCTTCTCTGTTTTGGACTTTTCCATGCCCTCTATCTTCAATCTTTGCTAGGAGTTCTGCCTAAATGGACATCTAAAAACTGACCACTTCTCCACTTGTCTCACCTTCTTTCACACTCCAGGGTCCACTGGACTGGAGAGGGGCTAGCCTTTGGAGATGGCAGAGAGGTGACCCAAGGGAAGACTCCAGATGATCAGAGAACATCTGGTGGCAGGTATCAGAAAATTTTACCTGTTACCCTGCCCATCGAGGTTCTTTAGAGGACTAAGTGGAATTGTGCAAATATTTGCTATCTATTCAAACAAGAATAGACCAAAAGAACAGATTGATTGGATTCACATCTGACCTTCACCAGCAGGAACCTGTATGACTTTTGACATTTTATTTGAACTTTCTAAACTTCAGTGTGCTTGGCTGTAAAATGAGAATAACATTAACCCCCACCTCACTGACTCCTGAGGTGAAATAACACCTCTGAGTTCCACTCACACGTGTGTTTGGATGGTAGTGACAAACTTTAAGTGCAAGTTTTGGAGGAATATGTGTTCTTTGGTGCCACCCTAAATAAAAATGAGTTTTTCTTCTAGTAAGAAAGAAGGAAATAGATGCAGGCTAGGTTCCTAGTAAGTGGCCCTCAGCAGAGTGCCTACTACACTAGTGCCTAGTGTCTAGTACACAGAGTAAGTACTGGAACTATTAGTTAGTGGCAGTAATACTGATTTTGAACTAATCCACATGGGATCTAAAATTTTGGATTAGTGTCTACTTAGTGATAAGTCGATTATGAAAGAAAGACTGTGGAGTCCATTATAATCGCTTGGGAGAACCAGACAGTTGCATAGGTCTGTTCCCCAGCCCAGATGTATTAAACTAGAACCTTCAGGACTGTGACTTGAGCTTTTGTTCTTGACCAGCTGGACAGAAAAAAAAATGTTTGAATCAATGAGTAAACAATCATACTGTACGTACAATTGTCCCTCAGTATCCTTGAGAGACTGGTTTGAGGACCTCTCCTGGATTCCCAAATCCATGGATGTTCAACACTTTATACAAAGTGGCATAATATTTTTATAACCTATAAATATTTTTGGTACATTTTGAATCACCTCTAAATTATGTAGAAACATAGTACAATGTAAATTCTATGAAAATAGTTGTTATACTGTATTGTTTAGGAAATAATGACAAGAAGAAATGTCTATACATGTTCAGTATAAATGCAGTTGTTAAAATATTTTTAGTTACATATGGACACAATACCTTTATTTTATTTGTTTTTTATCTATTTTTTTTTAAATGTGAGACTGAGGAACAAACCCAGTGCCTCATGTATGCTAGGCAAGTGCTCTACCACTGAGCCACCACCCCATCCCATAGATGCAGTTTTTAAAAAAATATATTTTTATTTTTGTAGTTGTCAATGAACAGCATGCCTTTATTTTATTTGTTTATTTTTATGCAGTGTAAGGGTCAAACCCTGTGTCTCATACATGCTAGGCAAGTACTCTGCCACTGAGCTATAGCCCCAGCCCTCAAAGTAGTTTTTTTAAAGAAAGTTTTTGATCCTCAACTGGCTGAACTATGGATATAGGAGGCCAGCTGAATCGATTAGGATAGACTACAACATGATATGGTAGTTATTAATCCCCAAATTTCAATGGCTTAAAATAAAAAAGGACTGTGTTTTGCTCACATTATGCGACCATGATAGTTTGATTGAGGGCTCTGCTCAGTGGAGAAAACATCATCATGGGCATTATTGTTTGTCCTATCAGAGAGACATATCTCAGGATCATCTCTCACTAGAATTAAATGCTCCACCCAGAAATGACACAAACTTCTTTCATGCCCATTCTTTGGTCAGGACTAGTCACGGGACCTGGAAGTGCAATCCTGCAGGTGCCCAGAAGGTGAAGAGCCAGAAGTCATTGGTGAGCAGTGCAAATGACTACCAGACTCTACAAAATTGGCACCATCAACTTTATTTCACAGCAATACTTATGAGGTGTGTTCAAGGCTAAATAGAAAACATGGAGTGGAATCTGAGATTTTTTGTTTTTTTTTTTTTTTTTGGTTTGGCTCAGGGCCCTTTTTTTTTTTTAAATTTAATGAGGCTAGCTGGTATATGGCATTAAACTTGGTGGTTAAAAGCCTGGAATCTGGATGGTGTCCAGACCTTCAGCTCTGCCACTTACCAGATGTGTGAGCTGCGCAAGTAAAAGACCCTTCAAAGTGGTAATCAAAAGATATGAGAGGCCAAGGAAGGAGTTTCTTTCTCAAATCAAGTGCTTAGTACCAGAGAGCACTTACCTGAGTAGGACTGATGAGGAGAGGGCTACTTTAGGAGGTAGCACAAGAATTGGGGTGGCTCCAGGTGGCAGGGAGAATGCATGTTTATCCCCCACAAATTGCTGCCTTCCTGCCTGACCCAGTATGAATGTTTGGGCTGTAAGAAACAGAGAAACCAAGTGGAGTTGGTTTAACCACATGAATTAGCTAAGGAAAGGGGATATACAGGCTTCCTGCATTCTCTATCTATCTATCTATCATCTATCTATCTATCTATCTAACTTCATTTTGCAGTATGGGGATTGAACCAGGATCTCGCATGTGCACTCTACCACTGAGCCACATCTCCAGCCCTTTTGAAAAGCATTTATATTGAGATATGGTGTCACTAAGTTGCATAGGCTAACTTTAAACTTGCCATCCTCCTAGCCCAGCCTTCCAAGTAGCTGGGAATACAGGCATGTTCCACCTCATCTGCCCGGGGCTCTCTCTTAAAGCAGATAAATTTTCTCTTACCATTTTCTCTAGCAAGCTTCCCCAAAATATCCTGGGCTCTAATGGGCTTTGGCTTATGAGAGTACAGTGTTCTGGGGTAGAAACACTAGCTGCTTTAAGTAGAAAGGGTAATGCACTAGAGGATGTTAGGCATCCCAATGAATCATTGGTAGGGCTGGAGGGAAGAACTTGAGGCTAAGCTTCAAAGGAAAATGCCCCAAACCATATGCAGGCTTGACCACATGAACTAATGACTGCTTCTCCCTTGCTTCCCTGGAGTGCCACGTGCCAGGAGCCTTCCCTGGCTTCAACTCCTGCTGCTGTCAGCCCAGTGTTGCTTATCCTAATGGACCCAGAATTATCAGACTAAAGGAGTTAGTGAGTGGACAGCACTTGGAGCTGTGATAGGCACTTTGAGGCTGCCGCTTTGATGTGATTTCACCTCCTTAACCACTCTTTCAGCTGGTGGATTGGGTTGGGTTGATATGTAGAAGGGGACTCACATGCTCTGGCTCATATAGCAGAATTATTTCCTGGAGAGTGAACTATCTTGGAGGGTGAGTGGATCTGCATTTTCTATCAGACATAATTATCATGTAAGCTGCTGTAGCCCAGGAAGACTCCAACAAAGGGGTAAACTGAACCTTAAAGGCTCATGATTTTAAAGAACCTAACCGAGAAGAAGTAAACTATGCTGTCTTGTGGAACAGAATCAAACTCAGACTCAGGTTCAAATTCTGACTAACTATGAACACTTACGCTAGTTTCTTCATCTCCAGGACTGGAAGAATATATAACTTTAATAAATTTTAGCTCCTCTTCTTTAGAAACAATTATTACGATTTCCCCTGCGAAGAAATTCCATGTGTCTTCTCCCTAACATCATGTATATTTTATGTCCTCTATGCCATTCCATCGTACTTTGTATCAGCAAAATGTTACCCAAGGACACTACAGAATTATATCACAGGGAGGCCTTAGGAAATTCATGCAATGAAGCTGAAACATTTTATTGATAACAGTTTTATCCAGACCAGGTGTATTGTAGCAGATGACCTCCTAGGCGTGTCTCTGTTCACCTTGGTGAACACTGGGGCCAGGGATGGGGTGGGGAGTAAAGACTAGGGCTAAGAGGCAGTGCCCTTGGTGCAAGCAGGGAGAGGGCCTGGGGGAGTTGTCATGGAGGGCACCGGAATGGACACCAGAGGAGCCCTGATTCCAATGTTGTCTCTTGCCACTTCCTAGCTTTGTGACTTGGAGACCATTGCTTAATCTTGCCACTCCAATTTTTCCTCTGTGAAATAGGGAGGATGGTAATACCCTCTTAGGGCAGTTGCGAGGATCCTTGGGTGTCTAAAGATCTCAGCTGCTATGATTACTATTTTTACTACTTTTACTGTATTCCAAGCTGGGGCTGAGGCTCCCAGGTCAAGGGCCTAGGCAGGCAAATGCGCACAAACACCTGGAGGCCACGTGAGACCAAGGAGCTGCCTAGCACCTGGGTTTTAATCCTTTATGGGGTGGGCGGAGTGGATTCAGGGGCGGGGCTGTGGATAGGAGGTCAGAAGAACAGCTAGTCCTGACCATCAGGCGCCATTGGCACTGTAAAGGGGAGGGGCAAGTTAGTTCCAGGCTGGGTTTGCTCAGCGGTGAGGGCGGAGTAGTGAGGGGAGGACCAAAGTCTGGCGAGATCTCACCGCGTAGGCGGTAGTGGCGGCGGAGGAGGCAGCATGAGAGGTGAGCAGCCGGCTGGTAGGTGGCGTGGTGGCCCTTGGGGGCTGAGGAGGGTGAGAGCAGCAGAGACCAAGGCCCCTGGCGAGGGGGAGCCGGTTGGGCAGGCGGGTGACCAGCGTCTTTGGAGGCAGTCCCCCACACCCCGCGGCTGCAGCGGCGCCGCCTGGTCTGCGCCAACCCAGACCTGTGGCGGTGGGGCAGCTGGGCCAGAGGCCAGTCCCCCTGCCCAGTCAGACCTCAGGATTGGTGCAACCCCGGTCCCACCTCAGTCTCCCAGTGTGGCGGGGTTGGCAATGCTGGCCATGGCAGCTCCACTTTGCTTTGTGCCAGGCACTTGTGCACTTCCATGCTCTGGCTGCACAGAGAGGTGCAGCACCCTGCCCAAAGTTGCACTGCTGGGATGTGGTGGGATGGGGCTTCCAACACCCATGCAGGCCTGTGCCCTTTCCTTGTATCAGGCCTTACTCCCAGCAGTGCTTGCAGCTGGTTCCCTGGGCTCCTGCTGGGGCTTCAGAGGGTGTGTCTGGGACCTACTCTGAAACTGGATGCTGCATGGCATGTGAGTTTGTTGGGACAGGATTTTCCCTGCCTTTTGTCTGATTCCCAGAAGGTCTTCCACCCCTAAACTATCGTTTTTCCCTGTGTGAGAGAGCAGAGGTGGGATTAGAATGACCTTTGTGTGCTAGGGGTGGGGTCAGGCAAATAAATCTTTGATTCCCTTTGAAGCAAGTGATTCTAGTCTGGTACAGGTTGTTGTCAACCACAAAATCAAGACTCCTCTCCTTGGTGTTGAATGTTTAAGGAGCCTACTTTTCTACTGAGCAGTGAGGTTCATGAATAACAGAACCTGCCTACACACATAAGTGAAAGTGTGTATGATACTTTCAGTTACATGTAGAAGAGAAATAAAGGGAGAACAATGTATGATATGCAGTGCTGTCTCACTTATAACCAGAACTTTCAGCTGTGGTGGAAGACAGCATGCATTCAAGTGCTTGCACCTGCTGCTAATGAAGAAGTTTGAGTTGGTTAAAAAAAAAAGTATTAGGATCTAGTTCAAACAAGAAAATCAAAGAGGGAGATGAAGATGGAAACTAGGGAGAAAACACTTAGCATTGGGATAATCTTATTTAAGCTAATAAAAAGCAGAGGCTAGATTGAAGTAGGGATGACATGCCAAGGTCAGTTACAGGCTGCCTCAGTCTATCCACAGGTCATACTATGGCCCTTGCAGGGATCCCATTTCCCACCATGTTGCAACACATCCTTTGTGTCTTGTGCTTTGAGGTACTGCTACTTGAAGGAACAGTAATGAATTCAGTTGCTAGTAATAATAGTAAAATATTAACAAGATTGAAATTTTTGGATTCATTAGGGTGCAATTTATGTGCCATCTCATACTGTTGGCATATATACTAGTCTATGTATACTTTTTATAATTTTAAATTTATGTTGAGTTAATGTGTAGTGTGAAGAAATGAGCACTAATTTTCAATTTCCTTATTCTCCTGAAGCATCCCTTATTAGTTTGTCTTACATAATTTGAGGCAATCTCTGGGGTTTCCTATGAAAACTTTTAAATATTGTGTCTTAAAGAAATGCTCATTTAAAGTGGGCTTGATTAAACCATTTTTAAGATCAAAATTTTTGTGACCAGGATTAATCTTGATGATACAGATCCATTCTACCCAAGCATTGTGTGAAGCCTAGATCCTGGCCCCCAAACACTAGATTCCCCAGGGTGTCCCCCAAACTCTTTGATAACTTTTTGTTTTCTGGGAAAATTATCATTTTTTTCTGAAGTGTCTGACATAAAACAAAGACATGGTCTTGGTTAGTGACACTTTTGTCAATTATTCTAGAATCGTGGGAGGCAAGGTTATTTCCTGTCATAAAATTTTGTCTGTGTTTGATGGGAATTCACATTAGAAATCTTGACAACTAAACACTAGAACCATTTTATCAGTTTGATGTGAGAAAAGAGTTGGGAAGTGACAGAAGTGTGCATGATAGCAGGTCTGAGTTTAGTAGAATATACATTTGTGTCATCACTTAGGGGCTGGGTTACTTATAGGGTTTGGATTGAACCCATAGGCAATCTACCACTGAATTCCAGCCCTTTCCCCCCTTCTTGGAATGGGATCTTCTGAAGCTGTTGAAGCAGTCTCAAACTTGGGATCCTTCTGCTTCAGCCTCCCAGATTTTTGGGATTACAAGCAAGCAGCAACATGCCCAGCTGTAATCACTTTTAAAATAACCCTTTCTACTTACTGGTGTTCATATTTGCAAATTTGGGAAATGTAGATAAATGTAGATATACCAGTCTTCATGGTATGACTCATTACAAATTATCTTTTCATTTGAAACACTGCTAGTTATGATAGAGAAAAATTAAAGTTTAGCTTAAACTAGCTAAAGTGTAACAAAAATTTCTTCAACTTGATTAAGTCTAAAAAGGATATACATTTTGATTTTTTAAAAAATCTTGTAAGGTGTCTTTTGCTTATTACTATTGAAACGTGCTATGAAAACAAATATTTAAGTAAAGACTTCTTGGAAGAGGATATATTTTCAATTGTTTAGAGATATATTGAATCTCTTTAACATGAGAAGTCAGCCAAGTTGAAAATAATTTATTTTTATTATTTTGAGGAAGTAAAATGTTCCAGAGTAAAAGAAGTTAGTACTGTTAAAAATACTGTTAAAAATCATTCCTTTTTTTCATATTCACATGTTACTAAGTAAACTAAATAAATAACAAATTACAATGATTTTGAAAATGTTTCAGTTTCTAAGCATAGTGGATGTGTTTTCAATGGACAAAATACGCATGACTTTATGGTGTTTTACATGTGAGAGACATAAGAGTTAGCTAGGAGGAAAACAAATAATTTACCCTACAATTCTGTGGTTTATAATTAAGGCATTTCATTGATTTTTAAGATGTACATGTGAGATTGATGGAATCTTAAAATTGGCATGTTGCAACCACATGGCAGTTTTTCTTCTGAGTGGTACATAGAATAAGAATGTTCTAGTGTCTTAAAGGTGATGGCATCTCAGAGGCAATGAAATAGGAAATATATAAAATGTCAATTTATTGGTTAATTTTTGCACCAAAAACTATTCAATGGTGACTTGCAAAATGAAGATACACATTTCTTTATCCTTCTTTTTTTGGGGGGGAGGTGGTGAGTACCAGGGATTGAACTCAGGGGCATAGAGCCACATCCCCAGCCCTATTTTATATTTTATTTAGAGATAGGGTCTCACTGAGTTACTTAGTGCCTCACTGTTGCTGAGGCTGACTTTGAATTTGAGATCCGCTTGTCTCAGCCTCCAGAGATGCTGGGATTATAGGCATGTGCCACTACATTTGACTTCTAAATACTTCTGTCTAAACTAGAATTCTTTATTTAGATGATTCCTATAGAGATCTTTGTCCTCATGTAAAACAAATGGAAGACCAGTGTTCATAAACATGAGTACCTTTTTTTTTTTTTTTGAAAAGTGTTTGAGGGAAACAAACTTCTTGGTGCTTTTTCATGGAGAGCACATGGTGGGCAGTTAATGCATTTGAGGTGAAGTTGTTCAGAAAACACAAGCAGAATTTATGAAATATTGATTATTTTTGTTTCTTTCTCTTATTTCTGAAAGCTTGTAGGTCCACTTATATATTTTTTAAGACATCCTTAAGTTGGATTTTGATGATTCATAGTTGTTATTGTTTTTATAAGAATGTATTTGAAAACATTTATTCTCTGTGTACATAGTTTAGGTGGGAAAGTAGCTCCACGATATATATGGGCTAGGAAGCCTGTAAAAGGACTTTTTTCATTTGATACTGAGGACAGATTTCATAGGAAACTCAACCATATGAAGGTTACATACCTTTTTCCCTAGAAGGACTTCAGCTTTGCTTATCCAAGTGTGGTCCGAGGTCCTGGAGCTTGTTTGAAATGCAGACTGGTGCTGTTGTGAACCTGTGGGAAGCACCAGACAACATATATGACTCTCATGCTTGAGGGTATTACCAGCATTGCTGGACTAGTACAAAGTTTCTGATTCATTTGTCTGGGTGTGAGCCTGAGAATTTTAATTTTAACAAGTTATCACATGATGCTGATGCTACTGGTACAGGAACGATGCATGAAGAACCATTGTACTAGAGTGCCCTCATTGTACATTTCTCTCCTTTTTCCTAATTTCTTACTCCTTCAAATAGATTTTTAAAAACAGATTATCATATCCTTTAACTTGATTGAAGGGGGGAAAAGCTTTTTTTTTTTTTTTTTCGATGACCATACCAAGATTGCTTTTCAGCATCTAATTTCAGAACAAAAAATCTCTTTAAAGCTTGGTTTTAAGTCTTATTTATAGGTGTCTCTTTCTCTTCTTTCTATAAGTATTCTTTTAATGTTTAAAAATTCTTTTAATATAGATAACATATTTTTATGGTTCAAAAGTTAAAATGACACAGGCATGCTTGGGAAAATCTGATTTCCAACAGCTTCCACCCCCCTTCACTCCTCTTTCTTAGACAACCTCTTTTAATTTATTTCTCATAGATGTCAATTGTTTCCTTTTATACTAGGAGAAATGCCAGTATACTATATTCTTTTTATATAAAATGTAGCATACTATGTAACTAATTCTGTTCAATGGCTTTTTCTTTATATGCTCTTGAGATATTTTTCTTTTAGTATTTATTTAGAAAGAATATAATATTTGTTTATAGAAAACACTTTTTAACAACAGCTTTGTTTAAACAGCATCTATTAAGTACCTTGTTTATTTCACCAGCCCCCTTGGTGGGTATTTGGGTCATCTCTATGTTTATCACAGACCATACTGTGGTGAAACAGCTTGAATACATATCATTTTATACATGTGCAGGTACATCTGTGGGATACATTCCTAGAAGTGGGATCACTGCACCAGTGAGCATTGCATTTATACTTTTGTTAAATATTTCCTTTCTTAAGTATTGCACCATTTTGAACTCCCACAAGTACAGTTTCTCCTGTTATCCATGGAGTATTGGTTGTTTGTGGATACATAAATTCAAGGATGCTCGAGTCTCTTTTATAAAATGGCTTAGTATTTGCATGTAACTTATGCACATCCTCCACATACTTTTAAATTATCTTTATATTTCATAGAATACCTAATACAATGTAAATGCCTTGTAAATAGTTGTTATTGTTTAGGAACTAACGACAAGGAAAAAAGTTGGTATGTGTTCAGTATGACAATTTTTTAAAAAATATTTTCACCTATGATTGTCGAATCCAGTCTGGATACCACAGATACAAGAGGGCAGATTGCAGTGTATGAGAGAGTTCCTATTTTTCTGGCACCTTTCAAATGTACTATGTTTACATCCCTTGAATTTGTTAACAGTTTGATAGATGAGAATTATCAATATAGAGTAGTTTTAATGTGCATTTCTATCATTATTAATAAGGCTGAGCATTAAAAACTAGTTGTATTTCTTTTTCTGTGAATTCTCTGTTCATGTGCTTTGCAGATTTTTGTTTTGGATTCCTTTTTTCCCCCTTCTCAATTTCTAGAAATTTACAATTTGGAGAGATTAGTCTTGTGTGATATAAATTGTAGTTTTCCCCAGATTTTCACTTATTTCATTTACCTTCACATATTTTAATATAAAGAAGTCTTACGTTTTTTTCTTTGAATTTCACAGTATATATTACTTATTATGGTATCTAGATTTTAAGTCACTGAAACTCATTCAAGATTTTTAGAATTTGCCCATGGTTTCTTTTGGTACTTTTATGGCATCATTTTTACATTTAAATGTTCAAACCAGGATTTATTCTGGTGTTCAGAATGATGTGTAGGTTCAACTTTATCTTTTTGTGTGTGCCCGTTATTTTCATCTGTTGGTTTTAGAGCCCTTATTTGAACACTCTTATTGTAATTTTAACTTTTGGATGTCCTGAAGTGTCTCTGGGTTTGTATACTATTAGTCTTTTTCTTCATGTACCAGTATCACATTATTGGTTTTATAAAAGTTTTAATAACTTTTAAAACTAACTAGATTTCCCTTCTTTCTTTTCAGAAAGGAAACAGTCAGTCTTGTCTTCAAGGACCTCCTGTTTATTGCTCTCTTGTGTGCATCCTAATAACAGTGCTACTCAGCATTCTCCAAAGGCCCCATGTGTCCAATGATGCCATCCATTCCAACCAGAATCTTCCACACCGAGAGAGAGAGAGAGGAGAGAGAGAGAGGAGAGAGAGAGAGGATAGAGAGAGAGAGAAGAGAGATAGAGAAGAGAGAGAGGAGAGAGAGAGAGAGGAGAGAGAGAGGAGAGAGAGGAGAGAGAGAGGAGAGAGAGAGGAGAGAGAGAGAGGAGAGAGAGAGGAGAGAGAGAGAGGAGAGAGAGAGAGAGAGAGAGGAGATACAAGAGAGAAGAGAGTGGAGAGAGAGAGATGAGAGAGAGAGGGAAGAGAGAGGAGAGAGAGAGAGGAGAGAGAGAGGAGAGAGAGGAGAGAGAGAGGAGAGAGGAGAGAGAGGAGAGAGAGAGAGAGAGAGAGAGAGGAGAGAGAGAGGAGAGAGAGGAGAGAGAGGAGAGAGAGAGAGGAGAGAGAGAGATAGAGAGAGAGGAGAGAGGGAGGAGAGGAGAGAGAGGAGAGAGAGGAGAGAGAGGAGAGAGAGAGAATAGAGAGAGAGGAGAGAGAGAGAATAGAGAGAGAGGAGAGAGAGAGGATAGAGAGAGAGAAGAGAGAGGAGAGAGAGAGAGAGATGAGAGAGACAAGAGAGAGGAGAGAGAGAGGAGAGAGAGAGAGGAGAGAGAGAGGATAGAGAGAAAGAGAAGAGAGATAGAGAAGAGAGAGAGGAGAGAGAGAGAGGAGAGAGGCGAGAGAGGAGAGATAGAGAGAGGAGAGAGATAGGAGAGAGAGGGAGAGGATAGAGAGAGAGGAGAGAGAGAGGAGAGACAGAGAGAAGAGAGTGAGAGGAGACAGAGAGGAGACAGAGAGGAGAGAGAGAGAGGAGAGAGAGAGATGAGAGAGACAAGAGAGAGGAGAGAGAGAGATGAGAGAGACAAGAGAGACGAGAGAGAGAGGAGAGAGAGGGAGAGAGGAGAGAGAGAGAGGAGAGAGAGGAGAGAGAGAGATAGAGAGGAGAGAGAGAGAGGAGAGAGAGGTGAGGAGAGAGAGGGAGAGAGAGGAGAGAGAGAGAAGAGAGACAGAGAGGAGAGAGAGAGGGGAGAGGAGAGAGAGGGAGGAGAGAGAGAGAGAGAGGAGAGAGAGAGAGAGGAGAGAGAGAGATGAGAGAGACAAGAGAGAGGAGAGAGAGAGGAGAGAGAGAGAGGAGAGAGAGAGGATAGAGAGAGAAAGAAGAGAGAGGCGAGACAGGAGAGAGAGGAGAGAGGAGAGAGAGAGAAGAGAGAGGAGAGAGAGAGGAGAGAGAGAGAGAGAGAAGAGAGACGAGAGAGAGAGAGGACAGAGACAGGAGAGAGGAGAGAGAGAGGAGAGAGAGAGAGAGAGAGAGAGAGGAGAGAGGCGAGAGAGGAGAGAGAGGAGAGAGAGGGAGAGAGAGAGGAGAGATAGGAGAGAGAGGAGAGGGAGAGAGAGAGAGGAGAGGAGAGAGGAGAGAGAGAGGAGAGAGAGATAGGAGAGAGGAGAGAGTGGAGAGAGAGAGAGGAGAGAGAGAGAGGAGAGACAGAGGAGAGAGAGAGAGGAGAGAGAGAGGAGAGAGAGAGAGGAGAGAGAGAGGAGAGAGAGAGAAAGAGACAGAGGAGACAGAGAGAGAGAAGAGAGAGAGGAGAGAGAGAGG